>NW_022096759.1:0-13663 GCF_006542625.1 Nomascus leucogenys
AAGTGGACATTGAGCGCTAAGGGGCCTAGAGGAAAAAGGTATCTCTTCAAATAAAAACTACACAGAAGCATTCTGTGAAACTTCTTTCTGTTCTGTGCATTCAACTAACAGAGGTGAAGCTTACTTTTGATTGAGCAGTTCTGAAACACTTTTGTAGAAACTGCAAGTTGACATTCGAGCGCTAAGGGGCCTATAGTGGAAAAAGGTATCTTCAAATAAAAACTACACAGAAGCATTCTGTGAAACTTCTTTCTGTTCTGTGCTTCAACTAACAGAGGTGAAGCTTACTTTTGATTGAGCAGTTTGAAACACTTTCTGTAGAAACTGCAGTGGACATTTGACGCTAAGGGGCCTGTAGTGGAAAAAGGTATATCTTCAAATAAAAACTACACAGAAGCATTCTGTGAAACTTCTTTCTGTTCTCTTCATTCAAGTAACAGAGTTGAAGCTTACTTTTGATTGAGCAGTTCTGAAACACTCTTTCTGTAGAAACTGCAAGACATTCGAGGCTAACAGGGCCTATAGTGGAAAAAGGAATATCTTCAAATAAAAACTACACAGAAGCATTCTGTGAAACTTCTTTCTGTTCTGTGCATTCAACTAACAGAGTTGAAGCTTACTTTTGATTGAGCAGTTCTGAAACACTCTTTCTGTAGAAACTGCAAGAGACATTCGAGCGCTAAGGGGCCTAGTGGAAAAAATATCTTCAAATAAAACTACACAGAAGCATTCTGTGAAACTTCTTTCTGTTCTGTGCATTCAACTAACAGAATTGAAGCTTACTTTTGATTGAGCAGTTCTGAAACACACTTTCTGTAGAAACTGCAAGTGGACATTCGAGCGCTAGGGGCCTATTGGAAAAAGTAACTTCAAATAAAACTACACAGAAGCATTCTGTGAAACTTCTGTTCTGTCATTCAACTAACAAGTGAAGCTTACTTTTGATTGAGCAGTTCTGAAACACTCTTTCTGTAGAAACTGCAAGTTGACATTCCGAACTAAGGGGCCTATAGTGGAAAAAGGGTATCTTCAAATAAAAACTACACAGAAGCATTCTGTGAAACTTCTTTCTGTTCTGTGCATTCAACTAACAGATTGAAGCTTACTTTTGATTGAGCAGTTCTGAAACACTCTTTCTGTAGAAACTGCAAGTGACATTTCGAGGCTAGGGCCTATAGTGGAAAAAGTAATATCTTCAAATAAACTACACAGAAGCATTCTGTGAAACTTCTTTCTGTTCTGTGATTCAAGTAACAGAGTGAAGCTTTCTTGATTGAGCAGTTCTGAAACACTCTTTCTGTAGAAACTGCAAGAGAACATCGAGGCTAAGGGCCTGTAGTGGAAAAAGGATATCTTCAAATAAAAACTACACAGAAGCATTCTGTGAAACTTCTTTCTGTTCTGTGCATTCAACTAACAGAGTTGAAGCTTACTTTTGATTGAGCAGTTCTGAAACACTCTTTCTGTTGAAACTGCAAGTTGAGATTCCGAGCGCTAAGAGGCCTATAGTGGAAAAAGGTATATCTTCAAATAAAAACTACACAGAAGCATTCTGTGAAACATCTTTCTGTTCTGTGCTTTCAACTAACAGAGTGAAGCTTTACTTTTGATTGAGCAGTTTGAAACACGTTTCTGTAGAAACTGCAAGTGGACATTTGAAGCGCTAAGGGGCCTGTAGTGCAAAAGGTGTATCTTCAATAAAAACTACACAGAAGTATTCTGTGAAACTTCTTTCTGTTCTGTGCATTCAACAAAAAGTGAAGCTTACTTTTGATTGAGCAGTTCTGAAACACTCTTTTGTAGAAACTGCAAGTTGACATTCCGAGCGCTAAGGGCCTATAGTGGAAAAAGGATATCTTCAAAATAAAAACTACAAGAAGCATTCTGTGAAATTCTTTCTTTTCCTACATTCAAGTAACAGAGTTTGAAGCCTTACTTTTCATTGAGCAGTTCTGAAACACTCTTTCTGATAGAAACATGCAATTCTGACATTTCGAGGGTTTACAGGGTCCTATAGTGGAAAAGAAATATCTCAAAATAAAAACTACACAGAAGCATTCTGTGAAACTTCTTTCTGTTCTGTGCATTCAGCTTACAGAGTTGAAGCTTATTTTTGATTGAGCAGTTCTGAAACACTCTTTCTGTAGAAACTGTAAGAGAACATTCAGAGCGCTAAGGGGCCTGCAGTGGAAAAAGGAATATTTCAAATGAAAACTACACAGAAGCATCCTGTGAAACTTCTTTGTGTTCTGTGTATTCAACTAACAGAGGTGAAGCTTAGTTTTGATTGAGCAGTTCTGAAACACTCTTTCTGTACAAACTGCAAGTGGACATTTGAAGCGCTAAGGGGCCTGCAGTGGAAAAAGAGATATCTTCAAATAAAAACTAAACAGAAGCATTCTGTGAAACTTCTTTCTGTTCGTTCCATTCAACTAACAGAGTTGAAGACTACTTTTGATTGAGCAGGTCTGAAACACACTTTCTGTAGAAACTGCAAGTTGACACTCCGAGCACTAAGGGGCCAATAGTGGAAAAAGGGATATCTTCAAATAAAAACTACACAGAAGCATTCTGTGAAACTTCTTTCTGTTCTGTGCATTCAACTAACAGAGGTGAAGCTTACTTTTGATTGAGCAGTTCTGAAACACGCTTTCTGTAGAAACTGCAAGTGGACATTTGAAGCGCTAAGGGGCCTGCAGAGGAAACAGGTATATCTTCAAATAAAAACTACACAGAAGCATTCTGTGAAACTTCTTTCTGTTCTGTGCATTCAAGTAACAGAGGTGAAGCTTACTTTTGATTGAGCAGTTCTGAAACAGTCTTTATGTAGAAACTGCAAGTTGACATTCGTAGCGCTAAGGGGCCTATAGTGGAAAAAGGGATATCTTCAAATAAAAACTACACAGAAGCATTCTGTGAAACATCTTTCTGTTCTGTGCTTTCAACTAACAGAGGTGAAGCTTATTTTTGATTGAGCATTTGTGAAACACGGTTTCTGTAGAAACTGCGAGTGGACATTTGAATCGCTAAGGGGCCTGTAGTGGAAAAAGGTATATCTTCAAATAAAAACTACACAGAAGCATTCTGTGAAACTTCTTTCTGTTCTCTTCATTCAAGTAACAGAGTTGAAGCTTACTTTTGATTGAGCAGTTCTGCAACACTCTTTCTATAGAAACTGCAAGCTGACATTTCGAGGGGTACAGGGCCTATAGTGGAAAAAGGAATATCTTCAAATAAAAACTACACAGAAGCATTCTGTGAAACTTCTGTCTGTTCTTTGCATTCAACTAACAGAGTTGAAGCCTCCTTTTGATTGAGCAGTTCTGAAACACTCTTTCTGTAGAAACAGTAAGAGAACATTCAGAGCACTAAAGGGGCCTGCAGTGGAAAAAGAAATATCTTCAAATGAAAACTACACAGGAGCATCCTGTGAAACTTCTTTCTGTTCTGTGCATTCAACTAACAGAATTGAAGCTTACTTTTGATTGAGCTGGTCTGAAACACACTTTCTGTAGAAACTGCAAGTGGACATTCGGAGCGCTTAGGGCCTATACTGGAAAAAGTAACATATCCAAATGAAAACTACACAGAAGCATTCTATGAAACTTCTTACAGTTCTGTCCATTCAACTAACATAGTAGAAGCTTACTTTTGATTGAGCAGTTCTGAAACACTCTTTCTGTAGAAACTGCAAGTTGACAATCCGAACTCCAAGGGGCCTATAGTGGAAAAAGGGATATCTTCAAATAAGAACTACACAGAAGCATTCTGTGAAACTTCTTTCTGTTCTGTCCATTCAACTAACAAAGGTGAAGCTTACTTTTCATTGAGCAGTTCTGAAACACTCTTTCTGTTGAAACTGCAAGTTGAGATTCCGAGCGCTAAGAGGCCTATAGTGGAAAAAGGTATATCTTCAAATAAAAACTACACAGAAGCATTCTGTGAAACATCTTTCTGTTCTGTGCTTTCAACTAACAGAGGTGAAGCTTACTTTTGATTGAGCAGTTGTGAAACACGGTTTCTGTAGAAACTGCAAGTGGACATTTGAAGCGCTAAGGGGCCTGTAGTGCAAAAAGGTGTATCTTCAAATAAAAACTACACAGAAGTATTCTGTGAAACTTCTTTCTGTTCTGTGCATTCAACTAACAAAGTGAAGCTTACTTTTGATTGAGCAGTTCTGAAACACTCTTTCTGTAGAAACTGCAAGTTGACATTCCGAGCGCTAAGGGGCCTATAGTGGAAAAAGGGATATCTTCAAATAAAAACTACACAGAAGCATTCTGTGAAACTTCTTTCTGTTCTGTGCATTCAACTAACAGATATGAAGCTTACTTTTGATTGAGGAGTTCTGAAACACTCTTGCTATAGAAACTGCAAGGTGACATTTCGAGGCCTACACGGCCTACAGTGGAAAAGGAATATCTTCAAATAAAGACTACGCAGAAGCATTCTGTGATACTTCTTTCTGTTCTGTGAATTCAAGTAACAGAGGTGAAGCTTACCTCTGATTGAGCAGTTCTGAAACATTCTTTCTGTAGAAACTGTAAGAGAACATTCGGAGCGCTAAGGGGCCTGTAGTGGAAAAAGGCATATCTTCAAATAAAAACTACACAGAAGCATTCTGTGAAACTTCTTTCTGTTCTGCGCATTCAACAAACAGAGTTGAAGCTTACTTTTGATTGAGCAGTTCTGAAACACTCTTTCTGTTGAAACTGCAAGTTGAGATTCCGAGCGCTAAGAGGCCTATAGTGGAAAAAGGTATATCTTCAAATAAAAACTACACAGAAGCATTCTGTGAAACATCTTTCTGTTCTGTGCTTTCAACTAACAGAGGTGAAGCTTACTTTTGATTGAGCAGTTGTGAAACACGGTTTCTGTAGAAACTGCAAGTGGACATTTGAAGCGCGAAGGGGCCTGTAGTGCAAAAAGGTGTATCTTCAAATAAAAACTACACAGAAGTATTCTGTGAAACTTCTTTCTGTTCTGTGCATTCAACTAACAAAGTGAAGCTTACTTTTGATTGAGCAGTTCTGAAACACTCTTTCTGTAGAAACTGCAAGTTGACATTCCGAGCGCTAAGGGGCCTATAGTGGAAAAAGGGATATCTTCAAATAAAAACTACAAAGAAGCATTCTGTGAAACTTCTTTCTGTTTTCTACATTCAAGTAACAGAGTTGAAGCCTACTTTTGATTGAGCAGTTCTGCAACACTCTTGCTATAGAAACTGCAAGCTGACATTTCGAGGGGTACAGGGCCTATAGTGGAAAAAGTAATATCTTCAAATAAAAACTACACAGAAGCATTCTGTGAAACTTCTTTCTGTTCTGTGCATTCAACTAACGGAGTTGAAGTTTCCTTTTCATTGAGCAGTTCTGAAACACTCTTTCTGTAGAAAGTGCAATTTGATATTCCGAGCGCTATGGGTCCTATAGTGGAAAACGTAATATCTCAAAATAAAAACTACACAGAAGCATTGTGTGAAACTTCTTTCTGTTCTGTGCATTCAACTAACAGACTTGAAGCTTACTTTTGATTGAGCAGTTCTGAAACACTCTTTCTATTGAAACCGCAAGCTGACATTTCGAGGGCTACAGGGCCTATAAGTGGAAAAAGGAATATCTTCAAATAAAAACTACAGAGAAGCATTCTGTGAAACTTCTTTCTGTTCTGTGCATTCAACTAACAAAGGTGAAACTTACTTTTCATTGAGCAGTTCTGAAACACTCTTTCTGTAGAAACTGCAAGTTGACATTCCGAGCGCAAAGGGGCCTATAGTGGAAAAAGGGATATCTTCAAATAAAAACTACACAGAAGCATTCTGTGAAACTTCTTTCTGTTCTGTGCATTCAACTAACAGAGTTGAAGCTTCCTTTTCATTGAGCAGTTCTGAAACACTCTTTCTGTAGAAAGTGCAATTTGATATTCCGAGCGCTATGGGTCCTATAGTGGAAAATGAAATATCTCAAAATAAAAACTACACAGAAGCATTCTGTGAAACTTCTTTCTGTTCTGTGCATTCAGCTTACAGAGTTGAAGCTTATTTTTGATTGAGCAGTTCTGAAACACTCTTTCTGTAGAAACTGTAAGAGAACATTCAGAGCGCTAAGGGGCCTGCAGTGGAAAAAGGAATATCTTCAAATGAAAACTACACAGAAGCATCCTGTGAAACTTCTTTGTGTTCTGTGTATTCAACTAACAGAGGTGAAGCTTAGTTTTGATTGAGCAGTTCTGAAACACTCTTTCTGTACAAACTGCAAGTGGACATTTGAAGCGCTAAGGGGCCTGCAGTGGAAAAAGAGATATCTTCAAATAAAAACTAAACAGAAGCATTCTGTGAAACTTCTTTCTGTTCGTTCCATTCAACTAACAGAGTTGAAGACTACTTTTGATTGAGCAGGTCTGAAACACACTTTCTGTAGAAACTGCAAGTTGACACTCCGAGCACTAAGGGGCCAATAGTGGAAAAAGGGATATCTTCAAATAAAAACTACACAGAAGCATTCTGTGAAACTTCTTTCTGTTCTGTGCATTCAACTAACAGAGGTGAAGCTTACTTTTGATTGAGCAGTTCTGAAACACGCTTTCTGTAGAAACTGCAAGTGGACATTTGAAGCGCTAAGGGGCCTGCAGAGGAAACAGGTATATCTTCAAATAAAAACTACACAGAAGCATTCTGTGAAACTTCTTTCTGTTCTGTGCATTCAAGTAACAGAGGTGAAGCTTACTTTTGATTGAGCAGTTCTGAAACAGCCTTTATGTAGAAACTGCAAGTTGACATTCCGAGCGCTAAGGGCCTATAGTGGAAAAAGGATATCTTCAAATAAAAACTACACAGAAGCATTCTGTGAAACATCTTTCTGTTCTGTGCTTTCAACTAACAGAGGTGAAGCTTATTTTTGATTGAGCATTTGTGAAACACGGTTTCTGTAGAAACTGCGAGTGGACATTTGAATCGCTAAGGGGCCTGTAGTGGAAAAAGGTATATCTTCAAATAAAAACTACACAGAAGCATTCTGTGAAACTTCTTTCTGTTCTCTTCATTCAAGTAACAGAGTTGAAGCTTACTTTTGATTGAGCAGTTCTGCAACACTCTTTCTATAGAAACTGCAAGATGACATTACGAACTCAAAAGGGCCTATAGTGGAAAAAGGAATATCTTCAAATAAAAACTACACAGAAGCATTCTGTGAAACTTCTGTCTGTTCTTTGCATTCAACTAACAGAGTTGAAGCCTCCTTTTGATTGAGCAGTTCTGAAACACTCTTTCTGTAGAAACAGTAAGAGAACATTCAGAGCACTAAAGGGGCCTGCAGTGGAAAAAGAAATATCTTCAAATGAAAACTACACAGGAGCATCCTGTGAAACTTCTTTCTGTTCTGTGCATTCAACTAACAGAATTGAAGCTTACTTTTGATTGAGCTGGTCTGAAACACACTTTCTGTAGAAACTGCAAGTGGACATTCGGAGCGCTTAGGGGCCTATACTGGAAAAAGTAACATATCCAAATGAAAACTACACAGAAGCATTCTATGAAACTTCTTACAGTTCTGTCCATTCAACTAACAGAGTTGAAGCTTACTTTTGATTGAGCAGTTCTGAAACACTCTTTCTGTAGAAACTGCAAGTTGACAATCCGAACTCCAAGGGGCCTATAGTGGAAAAAGGGATATCTTCAAATAAGAACTACACAGAAGCATTCTGTGAAACTTCTTTCTGTTCTGTCCATTCAACTAACAAAGGTGAAGCTTACTTTTCATTGAGCAGTTCTGAAACACTCTTTCTGTTGAAACTGCAAGTTGAGATTCCGAGCGCTAAGAGGCCTATAGTGGAAAAAGGTATATCTTCAAATAAAAACTACACAGAAGCATTCTGTGAAACATCTTTCTGTTCTGTGCTTTCAACTAACAGAGGTGAAGCTTACTTTTGATTGAGCAGTTGTGAAACACGTTTCTGTAGAAACTGCAAGTGGACATTGAGCGCAAGGGGCCTGTAGTGAAAAAGGGTATCTTCAAATAAAAACTACACAGAAGATTCTGTGAAACTTCTTTCTGTTCTGTGCATTCAACTAACAGAAGTGAAGCTTACTTTTGATTGGAGCAGTTCTGAAACACTCTTGCTGTAGAAACTGCAAGTTGACATTCCGAGCGCTAAGGGCCTATAGTGGAAAAAGGATATCTTCAAATAAAAACTACACAGAAGCATTCTGTGAAACATCTTTCTGTTCTGTGCTTTCAACTAACAGAGGTGAAGCTTACTTTTGATTGAGCAGTTGTGAAACACGGTTTCTGTAGAAACTGCAAGTGGACATTTGAAGCGCAAGGGCCTGTAGTGCAAAAAGGTGTATCTTCAAATAAAAACTACACAGAAGTATTCTGTGAAACTTCTTTCTGTTCTGTGCATTCAACTAACAAAGTGAAGCTTACTTTTGATTGAGCAGTTCTGAAACACTCTTTCTGTAGAAACTGCAAGTTGACATTCCGAGCGCTAAGGGGCCTATAGTGGAAAAAGGGATATCTTCAAATAAAAACTACAAAGAAGCATTCTGTGAAACTTCTTTCTGTTTTCTACATTCAAGTAACAGAGTTGAAGCCTACTTTTGATTGAGCAGTTCTGCAACACTCTTGCTATAGAAACTGCAAGCTGACATTTCGAGGGGTACAGGGCCTATAGTGGAAAAAGTAATATCTTCAAATAAAAACTACACAGAAGCATTCTGTGAAACTTCTTTCTGTTCTGTGCATTCAACTAACGGAGTTGAAGTTTCCTTTTCATTGAGCAGTTCTGAAACACTCTTTCTGTAGAAAGTGCAATTTGATATTCCGAGCGCTATGGGTCCTATAGTGGAAAACGTAATATCTCAAAATAAAAACTACACAGAAGCATTGTGTGAAACTTCTTTCTGTTCTGTGCATTCAACTAACAGACTTGAAGCTTACTTTTGATTGAGCAGTTCTGAAACACTCTTTCTATTGAAACCGCAAGCTGACATTTCGAGGGCTACAGGGCCTATAAGTGGAAAAAGGAATATCTTCAAATAAAAACTACAGAGAAGCATTCTGTGAAACTTCTTTCTGTTCTGTGCATTCAACTAACAAAGGTGAAACTTACTTTTCATTGAGCAGTTCTGAAACACTCTTTCTGTAGAAACTGCAAGTTGACATTCCGAGCTCTAAGGGCCTATAGTGGAAAAAGGGATATCTTCAAATAAAAACTACACAGAAGCATTCTGTGAAACTTCTTTCTGTTCTGTGCATTCAACTAACAGAGTTGAAGCTTCCTTTTCATTGAGCAGTTCTGAAACACTCTTTCTGTAGAAAGTGCAATTTGATATTCCGAGCGCTATGGGTCCTATAGTGGAAAATGAAATATCTCAAAATAAAAACTACACAGAAGCATTCTGTGAAACTTCTTTCTGTTCTGTGCATTCAGCTTACAGAGTTGAAGCTTATTTTTGATTGAGCAGTTCTGAAACACTCTTTCTGTAGAAACTGTAAGAGAACATTCAGAGCGCTAAGGGGCCTGCAGTGGAAAAAGGAATATCTTCAAATGAAAACTACACAGAAGCATCCTGTGAAACTTCTTTGTGTTCTGTGTATTCAACTAACAGAGGTGAAGCTTAGTTTTGATTGAGCAGTTCTGAAACACTCTTTCTGTACAAACTGCAAGTGGACATTTGAAGCGCTAAGGGGCCTGCAGTGGAAAAAGAGATATCTTCAAATAAAAACTAAACAGAAGCATTCTGTGAAACTTCTTTCTGTTCGTTCCATTCAACTAACAGAGTTGAAGACTACTTTTGATTGAGCAGGTCTGAAACACACTTTCTGTAGAAACTGCAAGTTGACACTCCGAGCACTAAGGGGCCAATAGTGGAAAAAGGGATATCTTCAAATAAAAACTACACAGAAGCATTCTGTGAAACTTCTTTCTGTTCTGTGCATTCAACTAACAGAGGTGAAGCTTACTTTTGATTGAGCAGTTCTGAAACACGCTTTCTGTAGAAACTGCAAGTGGACATTTGAAGCGCTAAGGGGCCTGCAGAGGAAACAGGTATATCTTCAAATAAAAACTACACAGAAGCATTCTGTGAAACTTCTTTCTGTTCTGTGCATTCAAGTAACAGAGGTGAAGCTTACTTTTGATTGAGCAGTTCTGAAACAGCCTTTATGTAGAAACTGCAAGTTGACATTCCGAGCGCTAAGGGGCCTATAGTGGAAAAAGGGATATCTTCAAATAAAAACTACACAGAAGCATTCTGTGAAACATCTTTCTGTTCTGTGCTTTCAACTAACAGAGGTGAAGCTTATTTTTGATTGAGCATTTGTGAAACACGGTTTCTGTAGAAACTGCGAGTGGACATTTGAATCGCTAAGGGGCCTGTAGTGGAAAAAGGTATATCTTCAAATAAAAACTACACAGAAGCATTCTGTGAAACTTCTTTCTGTTCTCTTCATTCAAGTAACAGAGTTGAAGCTTACTTTTGATTGAGCAGTTCTGCAACACTCTTTCTATAGAAACTGCAAGCTGACATTTCGAGGGGTACAGGGCCTATAGTGGAAAAAGGAATATCTTCAAATAAAAACTACACAGAAGCATTCTGTGAAACTTCTGTCTGTTCTTTGCATTCAACTAACAGAGTTGAAGCCTCCTTTTGATTGAGCAGTTTCTGAAACACTCTTTCTGTAGAAACAGTAAGAGACATTCGAGCACTAAGGGGCCTGTGGAAAAAGAATATCTTCAAATAAAAACTACACAGAAGCATTCTGTGAAACTTCTTTCTGTTCTGTGCATTCAACTAACAGAGTTGAAGCTTACTTTTGATTGAGCAGTTCTGAAACACTCTTTCTGTAGAAACTGCAAGTGACATTCGAGCGCTAAGGGGCCTATAGTGGAAAAGTAATATCCAAATGAAAACTACACAGAAGCATTCTGTGAAACTTCTTTCTGTTCTGTCCATTCAACTAACAAGTTGAAGCTTACTTTTGATTGAGCAGTTCTGAAACACTCTTTCTGTAGAAACTGCAAGTGACATTCGAGCCTAAGGGGCCTATAGTGGAAAAAGGATATCTTCAAATAAAACTACACAGAAGCATTCTGTGAAACTTCTTTCTGTTCTGTCCATTCAACTAACAAGGTGAAGCTTACTTTTGATTGAGCAGTTCTGAAACACTCTTTCTGTAGAAACTGCAAGTTGAGATTCCGAGCGCTAAGGGCCTATAGTGGAAAAAGGATATCTTCAAATAAAAACTACACAGAAGCATTCTGTGAAACTTTTTGTTCTGTGCTTCAACTAACAGAGGTGAAGCTTACTTTTGATTGAGCAGTTGTGAAACACTTTCTGTAGAAACTGCAAGTGGACATTCGAGCGCTAAGGGGCCTATAGTGGAAAAAGGTGTATCTTCAAATAAAAACTACACAGAAGCATTCTGTGAAACTTCTTTCTGTTCTGTGCATTCAACTAACAGAGATGAAGCTTACTTTTGATTGAGCAGTTCTGAAACACTCTTTCTGTAGAAACTGCAAGTTGACATTCCGAGCGCTAAGGGGCCTATAGTGGAAAAAGGGATATCTTCAAATAAAAACTACACAGAAGCATTCTGTGAAACTTCTTTCTGTTCTGTGCATTCAACTAACAGATATGAAGCTTACTTTTGATTGAGCAGTTCTGAAACTCTTTCTGTAGAAACTGCAAGTGACATTTCGAGCGCTAAGGGGCCTATAGTGGAAAAAGGAATATCAAATAAAAACTAACAGAAGCATTCTGTGACTTCTTTCTGTTCTGTGCATTCAACTAACAGAGTGAAGCTTACTTTTGATTGAGCAGTTCTGAAACATCTTTCTGTAGAAACTGCAAGAGACATTCGAGCGCTAAGGGCCTGTAGTGGAAAAAGGATATCTTCAAATAAAAACTACACAGAAGCATTCTGTGAAACTTCTTTCTGTTCTGCATTCAACAACAGAGTTGAAGCTTACTTTGATTGAGCAGTTCTGAAACACTCTTTCTGTAGAAACTGCAAGTTGAGATTCCGAGCGCTAAGGGGCCTATAGTGGAAAAAGGTATATCTTCAAATAAAAACTACACAGAAGCATTCTGTGAAACTTCTTTCTGTTCTGTGCATTCAACTAACAGAGGTGAAGCTTACTTTTGATTGAGCAGTTCTGAAACACTTTCTGTAGAAACTGCAAGTGGACATTTGAGCGCTAAGGGGCCTGTAGTGGAAAAAGATGTATCTTCAAATAAAACACAACGAAGTATTCTGTGAAACTTCTTTCTTTCTCTTCATTCAAGTAACAGAGTGAAGCTTACTTTTGATTGAGCAGTTCTGAAACACTCTTTCTGTAGAAACTGCAAGTGACATTGAGGCTAAGGGCCTATAGTGGAAAAAGGATATCTTCAAATAAAAACTACACAGAAGCATTCTGTGAAACTTCTCTGTTCTTGCATTCAACTAACAAGAGTTGAAGCTCTTTTGATTGAGCAGTTTGAAACACTCTTTCTGTAGAAACTGCAAGAGACATTCAGAGCGCTAAGGGCCTAGTGGAAAAAGGAATATCTTCAAATAAAACTACACAGAAGCATTCTGTGAAACTTCTTTCTGTTCTGTGCATTCAACTAACAGAATTGAAGCTTACTTTTGATTGAGCAGTCTGAAACACTTTCTGTAGAAACTGCAAGTGACATTCGAGCGCTAGGGGCCTATACTGGAAAAAGGAATATCAAATAAAACTACACAGAAGCATTCTGTGAAACTTCTGTTCTGTGCATTCAAGTAACAAGAGAAGCTTACTTTTGATTGAGCAGTTCTGAAACACTCTTTCTGTAGAAACTGCAAGTTGACATTCCGAACTCCGGGGCCTATAGTGGAAAAAGGGATATCTTCAAATAAAAACTACACAGAAGCATTCTGTGAAACTTCTTTCTGTTCTGTGCATTCAACTAACAAAGTGAAGCTACTTTTCATTGAGCAGTTCTGAAACACTCTTTCTGTAGAAACTGCAAGTTGATATTCCGAGCGCTAAGGGCCTATAGTGGAAAAGGATATCTTCAAATAAAAACTACACAGAAGCATTCTGTGAAACTCTTTCTGTTCTGTGCTTTCAACTAACAGAGGTGAAGCTTTCTTTTGATTGAGCAGTTCTGAAACACTTTCTGTAGAAACTGCAAGTGACATTTGAAGCGCTAAGGGGCCTGTAGTGGAAAAAGGTATCTTCAAATAAAAACTACACAGAAGCATTCTGTGAAACTTCTTTCTGTTCGTGCATTCAACTAACAAAGTGAAGCTTACTTTTGATTGAGCAGTTATGAAACACTCTTTCTGTAGAAACTGCAAGTTGACATTCCGAGCGCTTAAGGGGCTATAGTAGAAAAAGGGATATCTTCAAATAAAAACTACACAGAAGCATTCTGTGAAACTTCTTTCTGTTCTGTGCATTCAACTAACAGATTTGAATTTACTTTTGATTGAGAGTTCTGAAACACTCTGCTATAGAAACTGCAAGTGACATTTCGAGGCCTAACGGCCTATACTGGAAAAGGAATATATTCAAATAAAACTACGCAGAAGCATTCTGTGCTACTTCTTTCTGTTCTGTGAATTCAAGCAACAGAGGTGAAGCTTACCTCTGATTGAGCAGTTCTGAAACATTCTTTCTGTAGAAACTGTAA
>NW_022096760.1:0-2472 GCF_006542625.1 Nomascus leucogenys
CAGAACAGTAAGAGTTTCACAGATAGCTTCTTGTAGTTTTTATTTGAACATATTACCTTTCCACTATAGGCCTCTTAGCGCCCTGAATGTTCACTTGCATTTTCTACAGAAAGAGTGTTTCAACTCTCAATATAAACTAAGGTTCAACTCTGTTAGTTGAATGCACAGAACAGTAAGAAGTTTCACAGATTCTTCTGTGTAGTTTTTATTTGAAAATATTCATTTTTCCGCTATAGGCCTCTTAGCGCCCTGAATGTTCACTTGCATTTTCTACAGAAAGAGTGTTTCAGAACTGCTCAATAAAAACTAAGGTTCAACTCAGTTAGTTGAATGCACAGAACAGAAAGAAGTTTCACAGATTGCTTCTGTGCAGTTTTTATTTGAAATATTCCTTTTTCCAGTATAGGCCTCTTAGCTCCCTGAATGTCCATTGCATTTTCTATAGAAAGGGTGTTTCAGAACTGCTCAATCAAAAGTAAGGTTCAACTCTGTTAGTTGAATGCAAGAACAGAAAGAAGTTTCACAGAATCCTTCTGTGTAGTTTTGTATTTGAAAGTATTCCTTTTTCCGCTATAGGCCTCTTAGCGCTCTGAATGTCCACTTGCATTTTCTACAGAAAGAGTGTTTCAGAACTCCTCAATCAAAAGTAAGGTTCAAGTCCGTTAGTTGAATGCACAGAACAGACAGAAGTTTCACAGATAGATTCTGTGTAGTTTTTATGTGAAATTTTCTTTTTTCCACTAGGCCTCTTAGCGCCTTGAATGTCCATATTTTCTACAGAAAGAGTGTTTCAGAACTGCTCAATCAAAACTGAGGTTCAACTCTGTTAGTTGAATGCACAGAACAGTAAGAAGTTTCACAGATTCTTCTGTGCAGTTTTTATTTGAAAATATTCCTTTTCCACTATAGGCCGCATAGCGCCCTGAATGTCCATTGCATTTTCTACAGAAAGAGTGTTTCAGAACTGCTCAATCAAAATTAAGGTTCAACTCTGTTAGTTGAATGCACAGAACAGAAGAAGTTTCACAGAATGCTTCTGTGTAGTTTGTATTTGAAAGTATTCCTTTTTCCGCTATAGGCCTCTTAGCGCTCCGAATGTCCACTTGCATTTTCTACAGAAAGAGTGTTTCAGAACTGCTCAATCAAAAGTAAGGTTCAACTCCGTTATTTGAATGCACAGAACAGAGAGAAGTTTCACAGATAGCTTCTGTGTAGTTTTTATGTGAATTTCCTTTTTCCACTATAGCCTCTTAGCGCCCTGAATGTCCACTTGTATTTTCTACAGAAAGAGTGTTTCAGAACTGCTCAATCAAAATTGAGGTTCAACTCTGTTAGTTGAATGCACAGAACAGTAAGAAGTTTCACAGATTTCTTCTGTGTAGTTTTTATTTGAAAATATTCCTTTTTCCACTATAGGCCTCTTAGCGCCCTGAATGTCCACTTGCATTTTCTACAGAAAGAGTGTTTCAGAACTGCTCAATCAAAAGTAAAGTTCAACTCTGTTAGTTGAATGCAAGAACAGAAAGAAGTTTCACAGAATGCTTCTGTGTAGTTTTTATTTGAAGATATTACTTTTCCGCTGTAGGCCTCTTAGCGCCTGAAGTCCACGTGCATTTTCTACAGAAAGAGTGTTTCAGAACTGCTCAATCAAAAGTAAGGTTCAACTCTGTTAGTTGAATGCACAGAACAGAAAGAAGTTTCACAGATTGCTTCTGTATAGTTTTTTTTGAAGATATTCCTTTTTCCTACTATGGCCTCTTAGCGCCCTGAATGTCCACTTGCATTTTCTACAGAAAGAGTGTTTCAGAACTGCTCAATCAAAACTAAGGTTCAACTCTGTTAGTTGAATGCACAGAACAGAAGAAGTTTCACAGATATCTTCTGTGTAGTTTTATTTTGAAATATTCCTTTTTCCACTATAGGCCTCTTAGCGCCCTGAATGTCCACTTGCATTTTCTACAGAAAGAGTGTTTCAGAACTGCTCAATCAAAACTAAGGTTCAACTCTGTTAGTTGAAAGCACAGAACAGAAAGAAGTTTCACAGATTGCTTCTGTGTAGTTTTTTTGAAGATATTCCTTTTTCCACTATAGGCCTCTTAGCGCCCTGAATGTCCACTTGCATTTTCTACAGAAAGAGTGTTTCAGAACTGCAATCAAAATTAAGGTTCAACTGTGTTAGTTAAAGCACAGAACGTAAGAAGTTTCACAGATTGCTTCTGTGTATTTTTATTTGAATGTTCCTTTTCCACTATAGGCCTCTTAGCGCCCTGAATGTCCACTTGCATTTTCTACAGAAAGGTGTTTCAGAACTGCTCAATCAAATGTAAGGTTCAACTCTGTCAGTTGAATGCACAGAACGTAAGAAGTTTCACAGATGCTTCTTTGTAGTTTTTATTTGAACATATACCTTTCCAACTATAGGCCTCTTAGCGCCCTGAATGTTCACATTGCATTTTCTGCAGAAAGAGTGTT
>NW_022096761.1:0-65615 GCF_006542625.1 Nomascus leucogenys
CAGAACTTCTCAATCGAAAGTATGGTTCAACTCTGTTAGTTGAATGTGCAGATCAGAAGGACGTTTCACAGACTGCTTCTGTGTAGTTTTTATTTGAAAATATTCCTTTTCCAATCTTGGCCCCTTAGGTCTCCGAATGTCCAGTTGCAGTTTCTACATAAAGAGTGTTTCAGAACACCTCAATCAAAAATAAGGTTCAACTCTGTTATTTGAATGCACAGATCAGAAAGAAGTTTCACAGAATGCTTCTGTGTAGTTTTTATTTGAATATATTCCTTTTTCCACTATAGGCCCCTTAGCGTTCTAAATTTCCACTTGCAGTTTCCACAGAAAGAGTGTTTCAGAACTCCTCAATCAAAAGTAAGGTTCAACTCTCTTAGTTGAATGCACAGATCAGAAAGAAGTTTCACATAATCTTTCTGTGTAGTTTTTATTTGAAGATATTCCTTTTTCCACAATTGGCCGCCTAGAGCTCCGAGTGGCCACTAGCAGTTTCTACAGAAATAGTGTTTCAGAACTGCTTAATCAAAAGTAAGCTTCAACTCTGTTTGCTGAATTCACAGATCTGAAAGGAGTTTCACAGAATGCTTCTGTGTATTTTTATTTAAAGATATTCCTTTTTCCACTATAGGCCCCTTAGCGATCTGAATGTCCACTTGCAGTTTGTACAGAGTCCTTCAGAACTGCTCAATCAAAAGTAAGATTCAACTCTGTTAGTTGAATGCACAGAGTAGACAGAAGTTTTACAGAATGCCTCTGTGTAGTTTTATTTGAAGATATTCCTTTTTGCACTATAGGCCACTTATCGCTCCGAATGTCCACGTGCAGTTTCTACAGAAAGAGTGTGTCAGAACTCGTCAATCAAAAGTAAGATTCAACTCTGTTAGTTGAATTCGCAGAGAAGAAAGAAGTTTCACAGCATGCTTGTGGGTAGATTTTATTTGAAGATATTCCTTTTTTCACTATAGGACCCTTAGATCTCAAAATGTCCGGTTGCAGTTTCTGCAGAAAGAGTGTTTCAGAAGTGCTGAATCAAAAGTAAATTTTGACTCCATTTGTTGAATGCACAGATCAGAAATTAGTGTCACAGAATGCTTCTGTGTACTTTTATTTCAATTTATTCCTTTTTCCAATATAGGCCCCTTTGCGATCCGAATGTCCACTTGGAGTTTCAACAGAAAGAGTGTTTCAGAACTGCTCAATCAAAAGTAAAGTTCAACACTGTTAGTTGAATACACAGATCAGAAAGGAGTTTTACAGAGTGCTTCTGTGTAGTTTTTATTTGAAGATATTCCTTTTTCCGCAATAGGCAACTCAGCGCTCCGAATGTCCACTTGCAGTTTCTACGGAAAGAGTGTTTCAGAACTGCTCAGTCAACAATAAGCTTCAATTCAGTTAGTTGATTGCCCAGAACAGAAAGAAATTTCACAGAATGCTTCCGTGTAGTTTTCATTTGAAGATATTCCTTTTTCCACTGTAGGCCCCGTAGCACTCAGAAAATCCACTTGCAGTTTCTACAGAAAGAGTGTTTCAGAATTGATCAATCAAAGGTAAGCTTCAACTCTTTTAGTTGAATGCATAGAACAGAAAGTAGTTTCACAGAATGCTTCTGTGTAGTTTTTATTTGAGGATAATCCTTTTTCTACTGTTGGCCCCTTAGCGTTCCGAATGTCCTCTTGCAGTTTCTACAGAAAGAGTGTTTCAGAACTGCTCAATCAAAAGTTAGCTTCAACTCTGTTAATTGAATCCAAAGAACAGAAAGCAGTTTCACCGAATGCTTCGGTGTAGTTTTTATTTGAAGGTATTCTTTTCCACAATAGGCCCTTAGCCTCGAATGTCCACTTGCAGTTTCCACATAAAGAGTGTTTCAGAACTGCTCAATCAAAAGTAAGCTTCAGCTCTGTTAGTTGAATGCAGAACAGAAAGAAGTTTCACAGAATGCTTCTGGTAAGTTTTTTTTGGAGTTACTTTTTCCACTATAGGCCCCTTAGCCTCCGAATGTCCACTTGCAGTTTCTACAGAAGAGAGTTTCAGAACTGCTCAATCAAAAGTAAGCTTCAACTCTGTTAGTTTTAATGGAGAACAGAAAGAAGTTTCAAAGAATGCTTCTGTGTAGTTTTTTTGAATATTCCTTTTCCACTATAGGCCAGTAGCGCTCGAATCCACTTGCAGTTTCTACAGAAAGAGAGTTTCAGATGCTCAACAAAAGTAAGCTTCAACTCTGTTAGTTGAATGCACAGAACAGAAAGTAGTTTCACAGAATGCTTCTGTGTAGTTTTATTTGAAGATCCTTTTTCCACTATAGGCCCTTTAGCGCACGAATGTCCACTTGCAGTTTCTACAGAAAGTGTTTCAGAACTGCTCAATCAAAAGTAAGCTTCAACTTGCTGGTTGAAGGACAGAACAGAAAGAAGTTTCACAGAATGCTTCTGTGTAGTTTTATTTGAAGATATTCTTTTTCCACTATAGGCCCTTAGAGCTACGAATGTCCACTTGCAATTTCTACAGAAAGAGTGTTTCAGAACTGCTCAATCAAAAGTAAGGTTCAACCCTGTTAGTTGAATGCACAGAACAGAAAAGTTTCACAGAATGCTTCTGTGTAGTTTTTATTTGGAGATATTTCTTTTTCCACTATAGGCCCCTAAGCGCTCCGAATGTCCACTTGCAGTTTCTACAGAAAGCTGTTTCAGAACTGCTCAATCAAAAGTAAGCTTCAACTCTGTTAGTTGAATGCACAGAACAGAAAGCAGTTTCACAGAATGCTTCTGTGTAGTTTTTATTTGAAGATATTCCTTTTTACATAGGCCCTTAGCACTTGAAATGTCCACTTGCAGTTTCTACAGAAAGAGTGTTTCAGAACTGCTCAATCAAAAGTAAGCTTCAACTCTGTTAGTTGAATGCACAGAACAGAAAGAAGTTTCACAGAATGCTTCTGTGTAGTTTTTATTTGAAGATATTCCTTTTTCCCTACAGGCCCCTTAGCGTGAATGTCCACTTGCAGTTTCTACACAAAAGAGTGTTTCAGAACTGCTCAATCAAAGCAAGCTTCAACTCTCTTAGTTGAATGCACCGAAACAGAAAGAAGTTTCACAAGGAATGCTTCTCTGTAGTTATTATTTGGAGGTATTTCTTTTTCCACTTTAGGCCCTTTAGCGCTCAAAATGTCCACTTGCAGTTTCTACAGATAGGGTATTTCAGAACTGCTCAATCAAAAGTAAGCTTCACTCTCTTAGTTGAACGCTCAGAACAGAAAGAAGTTTCACAGAATGCTTCTGTGTAGTATTTATATGATGATATCTCTTTTTCCACTTATAGGCCCTATAGCACTCTGAATGTCAACTTGCAGTTTCTACAGAAAGAGTGTTTCAGAACTGCTGAATCAAAAGTAAGCTTCAACCTTTCAGTTGAATGACAGAAAAGACGGGAAGTTTCACAGAAGCTTTCTGTGTAGTTTTTATTTGAAGATATTGCTTTTTAAACTATAGGCCCCTTAGCGCTCCGAATCTCCACATGCAGTTTCTACAGAAAGAGTGTTTCAGAACTGCTCAATGAAAAGTAAGCTTCAACTCTGGTTGTTGAATGCACCTAACAGAAAGCAGTTTCACAGAATGCTTCTGTGTAGTTTTTATTTTGGAGATTTTTCTTTTTTCCACTATAGGCCACTTAGCGCTTGCGAATATCCACCTGCAGTTTCTACACAAAGTGTGTTTCAGAAACTGCTCAATCAAAAGTAAGCCTCAACTCTGTTAGGTAATGCACAGAACAGAAAGAAACATTCACAGAATGCTTCTGTGTAGTTTTTATCTGGAGATATCCCTTTACCCACTATAGGCCCTTAGCGGTCGGAACGTCCACTTGCACTTTCTACAGAAAGAGTATTTCACAACTGCTCAATCAAAAGTAAACTTCAACTCTGTTAGTTGAATGGACAGAACAGAAAGAAGTTTCACAGAATGCTTCTGTGTAGTTTTATTTGAAGATATTCCTTTTAAACTATACGCCCCTTAGCCTCCGAACGTTCCACTTGCAGTTTCTACAGAAAGAGTGTTTTCAGAACTGCTCAATCAAAACAAAGTTTCAACTCTGTTAGTTGAATGCAAAGAACAGAATGGAGTTTCACAGAATGCTTCTGTGTAGTTTTTCTTTGGAGATATTTTCTTTTCCCACTGTAGGCCCCTTAGCGCTCCAAATGTCCACCTGCAGTTTCTACAGAAAGGATGTTTCAGAACTGCGCAATCAAAAGTAAGCTTCAACTCTGTTAGCTGAAAGCACAGTACAGAAAAGTATTTTCACAGAATGCTTCTGCGTAGTTTTATTCGAAGATATCCCTTTTTACACTTTAGGCCCTTTAGGGCTCGAAATGTCAACTTGGCAGTTTCTACAGAAAGAGTGTTTCAGAACTGCTCAATCAAAGGTAAGCTTCAACTATGTTAGTTGAATGCACAGAACAGAAAGAAGTTTCACATAATGCTTCTGTGTAGTTTTTATTTGAAGATATTCCTTTTTCCACTATAGGCCCTTTAGCGCACGAATGTCCACTTGCAGTTCCTACAGAAAGAGGTTTCAGAACTGCTCAATCAAAACTAAGCTTCAACTCTGTTAGTTGAATGCATTAGAACAGAAAGAAGTTTCACAGAATGCTGCTGTGTAGTTTTTATTGGTAGATATTTCTTTTCCCACTGTAGGCCCCTTAGCGCTCTGAATGTCCACCTGCAGTTTCTACAGAAAGTGTGTTTTCAGAACTGCTCAATGAAAAGTAAGCTTCAACTCTGTTAGCTGAATGCACAGAACAGAAAGAAGTTTCACCGAATGCTTCTGTGTAGTTTTTATTTGAAGATATCCCTTTTTACACTTTAGGCCCTTTAGCACTCGAAATGTCAACTTGCAGTTTCTACAGAAAGAGTGTTTCAGAACTGCTCAATCAAAAGTAAGCTTCAACACTGTTAGTTGAATGCACAGAACAGAAAGAAGTTTCACAGACTGCTTCTGTGTAGTTTTTCATTGAAGACATTCCTTTTTCCACTGTAGCCGCAAATTGCTCTGAATGTCACTTGCAGTTTCTCCAGAGAGTTTCAGAACTGCACAATCAAAATTAATTTTCAACTCTGTTAATTGAATGCACAGATCAGAAAGAAGTTTCCACAGAATTCTTCTGTGTAGTTCTTATTTTAAGATGCTCCTTTTTCCTGTGTAAGTCCCTTATCACTCTGAATGACCAGTTGCAGTATCTACAGAAAGAGTGTTTCTGAGCTCCTCAATCAACAGTAAGGTTCAACTCTGTTAGTTGAATACGCAGATCAGAAAGAAGTTAAAAAGGGTGCTTCTGTTTAGTTTTATTTCAAGATTTCCTTTTCCACTATAGGCCCCTTAGCGCTCCGATTGTCCACTTGCAGTTTCCTCTGAAAGAGTGTTTCAGAAACTGCTCAATCAAAAGCAATGTTCAACTCTGTTAGTTGAATGCACAGATCAGTAAGAAGTTTCACAGAATTCTTCTGTGTAGTTTTTATTTGAAGATACTCCTTTTTCCATTATAGGGCCCTTAGCGCAAAATGTCCACTTACTGTTTCTACAGAAAGAGGGTTTCAGAAACTGCTTAATCAAAAGTAAGCTTCCACTCTTCTATTTGAAAGCACAGATCAGAAGGAAGTTTCACAGAATGCTTCAGTGTATTTTTTATTTGTCGATATTCCTTTTCCACTATAGGCCCCTTAGCTCTCCGAATATCCACCTGCTGTTTCTACAGAAAGAGTGTTTCAGAAGTCCTCAATCAAAAGTAAGGTTCAAATCTGTTAGTGAATGCACAGATCAGAAAGACGTTTCATAGAATGCTTCTGTGTAGTTTTTATTTGAAAGGTATTTCTTTTTCCATTATAGGCCCCTAAGTGCTCCGAATGTGCACTTGCAGTTTCTACAGAAAGAGGGTTTCAGAACTGCTCAATCCAAAGTAAGGTTCAACTCTGTTAGTTGTATGCATAGTTCAGAAAGAAATTTCTGAGAATGCTTCTGTGTAGTTTATATTTGAAGATATTCCTTTTTCCACTATAAGTCCCTTAGTGCTCCGTATATCCGCTTGCAGTTTCTACAGAAAGAGTGTTTCAGAACAGCTCAGTCAAAAAGTAAGTTTCACCTATTTGCTTGAATGCACAGAACAGAAAGAAGTTTCACAAAATGCTTCTGTGTAGTTTTCATTTGAAGATATTCCTTTTTCCACTCTAGGCCCCTTAGCACTCCGAATGTCCACTTGCAGTTTCTACAGAAAGAGTTTTCAGAACTGCTCAATAAAAAGTAAGTTTCAACTCTGTTAGTTGAGTGCGCAGATCAGAAAGAACTTTCACAGAATGCTTCTGTGTAGTTTTATTTGAATATATTCCTTTTCCACTATAGGCCCCTAAGTGCTCCGAATGTCCAGTTGCAGTTTCTACAGAGAGAGTGTTTCGGGACTTGCTTTATGATCTCGGTGCTCCTGTGTTGGGTGCATATATATTTAGGATAGTTAGCTCTTCTTGTTCAATTGATCCCTTTTCCATTATGTAATGGCCTTCTTGTCTCTTTTGATCTTTGTTGGTTAAATCTATTTTATCAGAGACGAGGATTGCAACCCCTGCCTTTTCTTGTTTTCCAGTTGCTTGATAGATCTTCCTCCATCCCTTTATTTTGATTCTATATGTGTCTCTGCACGTGAGATGTGTTTCCTGAATACAGCACACTGATGGGTCTTTACTCCTTATCCAGTTTGCCAGTCTGTATCTTTTGATTGGAGCATTTAGCCCATTTACATTTAACGTTAATATTGTTATGTGTGAATCTGATCCTGTCATTATGATGTTAGTTGGTTATTTTGCTCGTTAGTTGCTGCAGTTTCTCCTCGCCTCGATGGTGTTTACAATTTTGCGTGTTTTTGCAGTGGGTGGTACCGATTGTTCCTTTCTATGTTTATTGCTTCCTTCAGGAGCTCTTTTAGGCAGGCCTGGTGGTGACAAAATCACTAAGCGTTTGCTTGTCTGTAAAGTATTTATTTCTCCTTCAATTATGAAGCTTTGTTTGGCAGGATAGGAAATTCTGTGTTGAAAATACTTTTCTTTAAGAATGTTGAATATCGGCCCCCACTCTCTTCGGGCTTGTAGAGTTTCTGCCGAGAGATCAGCTGTTAGTCTGATGGGCTTCCCTTTGTGGGTAACCCGACCTTTCTCTCTGGCTGCCCTTAACATTTTTTCCTTCATTCCAACTTTGGTGAATCTGACAGTTATGTGTCTTTGAGTTGCTCTTCTCGAGGAGTATCTTTGTGGCGTTCTCTGTATTTCCTGAATCTGAATGTTGGCCTGCCTTACTAGATTGGGGAAGTTCTCCTGGATAATATCTTGCAGAGAGTTTTCAAACTTGGTTCCATTCTCCCCATCATTCTCAGGTACACCAATCAGACGTAGGTTTGGTCTTTTCACATAGTCCCAATTTTCTTGGAGGCTTTGTTCATTTCTTTTTATACTTTTTTCTCTAAACTTCCCTTCTCTCTTCATTTCATTCATTTCATCTTCCATCAGCGATACCCTTTCTTCCAGTTGATCGCATCTGCTACTGAGGCTTCTGCAATCTTCGCGTAGTTCTCGAAACTTGGCTTTCACCTCTATCAGCTCCTTTAAGCCCTTCTCTCCATTGGTTATTCTAGTTATCCATTCTTCTAATTTTTTTTCAAAGTTTTTAACTTCTTTGCTATTGTTTTGAATTTCCTCTCGTAGCTCAGTGTAGTTTGATCGTCTGAAGCCTACTTCTCTCAACTCGTCAAAGTCATGCTCCATCCAGCTTTGTTCCGTTGCTGGTGAGGAACTGCGTTCCTTTGGAGGAGGAGAGGTGCTCTGTTTTTAGAGTTTCCAGTTTTTCTGCTCTGTTTTCTCCCCATCTTTGTGGTTTTATCTACTTTTTGTCTTTGATGTTGGTGATGTACAGATGGGTTTTTGGTGTAGATGTCCTTTCCGTTTGTTACATTTCCTTCTACCAGACAGGACCCTCAGCTGCAGGTCTGTTGGAGTTTACTAGAGATCCACTGCACACCCTGTTTGGCTGGGTGTCAGCAGCGGTGGCTGCAGAACAGCGGATTTTTGTGAGACCACAAATTCAGCTGTCTAGTAGTTCCTCTGAAAGTTTTGTCTCAGAGGACTACCTGGCTGAATGAGGTGTCAGTCGGTCCCTACTGGAGCGGTGCCTCCCAGTTAGGCTGCTCAGGGGTGAGGGACCCACTTTAGGAGGCAGTCTGTCCGTTCTCAGATCTCCAGCTGCGTGCTGGGAGAACCACTACTCTCTTCAAAGCTGTCAGTCAGACAGGGACATTTAAGACTGTGGAGGTTCCTGCTGAGTTTTTGTTTGTCTGTGCCCTGCCCCCAGAGGGGGAGCCTACAGAGGCAGGCAGGCCTCCTTGAGCTGTGGTGGGCTCCACCCATTTCGAGGTTCCTGGCTGCTTTGTTTACCTAAGCAAGCCTGGGCAATGGTGGGCGCCCCTCCCCCAGCCTCGCTGCCGCCTTGAAGCTTGATCTCAGACTGCTGTGCTAGCAATCAGTGGGATTCCTTTGGCATAGGACCCTCCGAGCCAGGTGCGGGACACAATCTCCTAGTGTGCCGTTTTCCAGGCCCGTTGGAAAAGCAGAGTATTAGGATGGGAATGACCCGATATTCCAGTGCCGTCTGCTTCCCCTTTCTTTGACTAGGAAAGGGAACTCCCTGACGCATTGCACTTCCCGAGTGAGGCAGTGCCTCACTCTGCTTCGGCTCGTGCACGGTGTGCTTCACTGACTGTCCTGCACCCACTGTCAGGCATTTCCTAGTGAGATGAAACCGGTACCTCAAGCAGAAATGCAGAAATCACCCGTCTACTGTGTCGCTGGGGCTGGGAGCTGGAGACTGGAGCTGTTCCTATTCGGCCATCTTGGCTCCACCCCGCTTCTGTGTATTTTTTATTTGAAGATATTACTTCTTCCACTATAGGCCCATAAGCGCTCCGAATGTCCACATGCAGTTTCTACAGAAAGGGTGTTTCAGAACTGCTCAATGAAAAGTAAGCTTCAAATCTGTTAGTTGAATGCACAGAACAGAAAGAAGTTTCACAGAATGCTTCTGTGTAGTTTTTATTTGGAGATATCACTTTTTCCACTAAAGGCCCTTCAGCGTTCGGAATGTCAACTTGCAGTTTCTACCGAAAGAGTGTTTCAGAACTGCTCAATAAAAAGTAAGCTTCAACTCTGTCAGTTGAATGGACAGAACAGAAAGAAGTTTCACAGAATGCTTCTGTGTAGTTTCTATTTGAAGATATTCCTTTTTCCACTATAGGCCCCTTAGCGCTCCGAATGTCCAGTTGCAATTTCTACAGAAAGAGTGTTACAGAACTGTTCAATCAAAGGTAAGCTTCAACTCTGTTAGTTGAATGCACAGAACAGAAAGAAGATTCACAGAATGCTTCTGTGTAGTTTTTATTTGAAGATATTCCTTTTTCCACTATAGGCCCCTTAGCGCTAGAAAGGTCCACTTGCAGTTTCTACAGAAAGAGTGTTTCAGAACTTCTCAATCAAAAGTAAGCTTCAACTGTGTTAGTTGAATGCACAGAACAGAAAGAATTTTCACAGAATGCTTCTGTGTAGTTTTTATTTGGAGGTTTTTTCTTTTTCCACTATAGGCCCCTTAGTGCTCCGAATGTCCACTTGCAGTTTTTACAGAAAGTGTGTTTCAGAACTGCTCAATCAAACGTAAGCTTCAACTCTCTTAGTTGAATGCACAGAACACAAAGAATTTTGACAAAATGATTCTGTGCAGTTTTTATCTGAAGATATCCCATTATCCACTATAGGCCCCTTAGCGATCCGAATGTCAACATGCAGTTTCTACAGAAAGAGTGTTTCTGAACTGCTCAATCAAAAGTACGCTTCAACTCTGTTAGTTGGATGGATAGAAGAGAAAGAAGTTTCACCGAATGCTTCTGTGAAGTTTTTATTTGAAGATATTCCTTTTTCCACTATAGGACAGTTAGCGCTCCGAATGTCCACTTGCAGTTTCTACAAAAAGAGTGTTTCAGAACTGCTCAATCAAAAGTAAGCTTCAACTCTGTTAGTTGAATGCACAGAACAGAAAGAAGTTTCACAGAATGCTTCTGTGTAGTTTTTATTTGAAGATATTCCTTTTTCCACTATAGGCCCCATAGCGCTCCGAATGTCCAATTGCAGTTTCTACAGAAAGAGTGTTTCAGAACTTCTCAATCAAAAGTAAGCTTCAACTGTGTTAGTTGAATGCACAGAACAGAAAGAATTTTCACAGAATGCTTCTGTGTAGTTTTTATTTGGAGGTTTTACTTTTTCCACTATAGGCCCCTTAGTGCTCCGAATGTCCACTTGCAGTTTTTACAGAAAGTGTGTTTCAGAACTGCTCAATCAAACGTAAGCTTCAACTCTCTTAGTTGAATGCACAGAACACAAAGAATTTTGACAAAATGATTCTGTGCAGTTTTTATCTGAAGATATCCCCTTATCCACTATAGGCCCCTTAGCGATCCGAATGTCAACATGCAGTTTCTACAGAAAGAGTGTTTCTGAACTGCTCAATCAAAAGTACGCTTCAACTCTGTTAGTTGGATGGATAGAAGAGAAAGTAGTTTCACCGAATGCTTCTGTGAAGTTTTTATTTGAAGATATTCCTTTTTCCACTATAGGACAGTTAGCGCTCCGAATGTCCACTTGCAGTTTCTACAAAAAGAGTGTTTCAGAACTGCTCAATCAAAAGTAAGCTTCAACTCTGTAAGTTGAATGCACAGAACAGAAAGAAGTTTCACAGAATGCTTCTGTGTAGTTTTTATTTGAAGATATTCCTTTTTCCACTATAGGCCCCATAGCGCTCCGAATGTCCAATTGCAGTTTCTACAGAAAGAGTGTTTCAGAACTGCTCAATCAAAAGTAATCTTCAACTCTGTTAGTTGAATCCACAGAACAGAAAGAAGTTTCACAGAATGCTTCTGTGTAGTTTTTATTTGTAGATATTACTTTTCACACTATAGGCTCCTTAGCGCTCGGAATGTCAACTTGCAGTTTCTACAGAAAGAGTGTTTCAGAACTCATGAATCAAAAGTCAGCTTCAACTCTGTTAGTTGCATGGACAGAACAGAAAGAAGTTTCACAGAATGCTTCTGTGTAGTTTTTATTCGAAGATATTCCTTTTTCCACTATAGGCCCTTTAGCGTTTAGAATGTCCACTTGCAGGTTCCACAGAAAGAGTGTTCCAGAACTGCTTAACCAAAAGTAATCTTCAACACTGTTAGTTGAATGGACAGAACAGAAAGAAGTTTGACAGAATGCTTCTGTGTAGTTTTTATTTGAAGATATACCTTTTTCCACTACAGGCCCTTTAGCGCTCGGAATGTCAACTTGCAGTTTCTACAGAAAGAGTGTTTCAGAACTGCTCAATAAAAAGTAAGCTTCAACTCTGTCAGTTGAATGGACAGAACAGAAAGAAGTTTCACAGAATGCTTTTGTGTAGTTTCTATTTGAAGATATTCCTTTTTCCACTATAGGCCCCTTAGCGCTCCGAATGTCCAGTTGCAATTTCTACAGAAAGAGTGTTACAGAACTGTTCAATCAAAAGTAAGCTTCAACTCTGTTAGTTGAATGCACAGAACAGAAAGAAGATTCACAGAATGCTTCTGTGTAGTTTTTATTTGAAGATATTCCTTTTTCCACTATAGGCCCCTTAGCGCTAGAAATGTCCACTTGCAGTTTCTACAGAAAGAGTGTTTCAGAACTTCTCAATCAAAAGTAAGCTTCAACTGTGTTAGTTGAATGCACAGAACAGAAAGAATTTTCACAGAATGCTTCTGTGTAGTTTTTATTTGGAGGTTTTACTTTTTCCACTATAGGCCCCTTAGTGCTCTGAATGTCCACTTGCAGTTTTTACAGAAAGTGTGTTTCAGAACTGCTCAATCAAACGTAAGCTTCAACTCTCTTAGTTGAATGCACAGAACACAAAGAATTTTGACAAAATGCTTCTGTGCAGTTTTTATCTGAAGATATCCCCTTATCCACTATAGGCCCCTTAGCGATCCGAATGTCAACATGCAGTTTCTACAGAAAGAGTGTTTCTGAACTGCTCAATCAAAAGTAAGCTTCAACTCTGTTAGTTGGATGGATAGAAGAGAAAGAAGTTTCACAGAATGCTTCTGTGTAGTTTTTATTTGAAGATATTCCTTTTTCCACTATAGGACCGTTAGCGCTCCAAATGTCCACTTGCAGTTTCTACAAAAAGAGTGTTTCAGAACTGCTCAGTCAAAAGTAAGCTTCAACTCTGTTAGTTGAATGCACAGAAGAGAAAGAAGTTTCACAGAATGCTTCTGTGTAGTTTTTATTTGAAGATATTCCTTTTTCCACTTTAGGCCCCTTAGCGCTCCGAATATCCAATTGCAGTTTCTACAGAAAGAGTGTTTCAGAACTGCTCAATCAAAAGTAATCTTCAACTCTGTTAGTTGAAAGGACAGAACAGAAAGTAGTTTCACTGAATGCTTCTGTGTAGTTTTTATTTGGAGATATTACTTTTCACAGTATAGGCTCCTTAGCGCTCGGAATGTCAACTTGAAGTTTCTACAGAAAGAGTGTTTCAGAACTCATGAATCAAAAGTCAGCTTCAAGTCTGTTAGTTGCATGGACAGAACAGAAAGAAGTTTCACAGAATGCTTCTGTGTAGTTTTTATTTGAAGATATTCCTTTTTCCACTATAGGCCCCTTAGCGTTTAGAATGTCCACTTGCAGGTTCCACAGAAAGAGTGTTTCAGAACTGCTCAACCAAAAGTAATCTTCAACACTGTTAGTTGAATGGACAGAACAGAAAGAAGTTTGACAGAATGCTTCTGTGTAGTTTTTATTTGAAGATATCACTTTTTCCACTACAGGCCCCTTAGCGCTCGGAATGTCAACTTGCAGTTTCTACAGAAAGAGTGTTTCAGAACTGCTCCATCAAAAGTAAGCTTCAACTCTGTTAGCTGAATGGACAGAACAGAAAGAAGTTTCACAGAATATTTTTCTGGAGTTTTTATTGAAGATAATCCTTTTTAAACTCTAGGACGCTTAACGCTCCGAAAGTCCACTTGCAGTTTCTACAGAGTGTTTCAGAACTGCTCAATCAAAAGTAAGCTTCAACTCTGTTAGTTGAATGCAGAGAACAGAAAGAAGTTTCACAGAATGCTTCCGTGTAGTTTTTATCTGAAGATATTCCTTTCACAACTATAGGACACTTAGCGCACTGAATGTCACCTTGCAGTTTCCACAGAAAGAATGTTCCAGAACTGCTCAATCAAAAGTATGCTTCAACCCTGCTAGTTGAATGCACAGAACAGAAAGAAGTTTCATAGAATCCTTCTTTGTAGTTTTTATTTGGAGATATTCTTTATTCCACTATAGGCCCCTTCGCATTCAGAATGTCCACCTGCAGTTTCTACAGAAAGAGTGTTTCAGAACTGCTCAATCAAAAGCAAACTTCAACTGTGTTAGTTGAATGGACAGAACAGAAAGAAGTTTCACAGAATGCTTCTCTGTAGTTTTTATATGAAGATATTCCTTTTTCCACTATAGGCCCCTTAGCGCTAAGAATGTCCAATTGCAGTTTCTACAGAAAGAGTGTTTCAGAACTGCTCAATCAAAAGTAAGCTTCAACTCTGTTAGTTGAATGCAGAGAACAGAAAGAAGTTTCACAGAATGCTTCTGTGTAGTTTTCATTTGGAGATATTTCTTTTTCCACTATAGGCCCTTTGGCACTCCGAATGTCCAATTGCAGTTTCTACAGAAAGGGTGTTTCAGAACTGCTCAATGAAAAGTAAGCTTCAACTCTGTTAGTTGAATGCCCAGAACAGAAAGAAGTTTCACAGAATGCTTCTGTGTAGTTTTTATTTGAAGATTTTCCTTTTTCCAGTATAGGCCCCTTAGCGCTCCGAATGTCCACTTGCAGTTTCTACAGAAACAGTGTTTCAGAACTGCACAATCAAAAGTAAGCTTCAACTCTGTTAGTTGAATGCACAGAACAGAAAGAAGTTGCAGAGAAGGCTTCTGTGTGGTTTTTATTCGGACATATTTCTTTATGCAGTTTAGGACATTTAGCGCTCGAAATGTCAACTTGCCGTTTCTACAGAAAGAGTGTTTCAGAACTGCTCATTCAAAAGTAAGCTTCATCTTTGTTAGTTGAATGGACAGAACAGAAAGAAGTTTCACAGAAAGGTTCTGTGTAGTTTTTATTTGAAGATATACATTTCTCTACTGAAGACAACTTAGTGCTCCGAATATCCACTAGAAGTTTGTACAGAAAGAGTGCTTCAGCATTGCTCAATCAAAAGTCAGCTTCAACTCTGTTAGTTGAATGCACACAACAGAAAGATGTTTCACAGAATGCCTCTGTGTAGTTTTTACTTGAAGATATCTCTTTTTCCACTATAGGCCCATTAGCGCTCGGTATGTCAAGTTGCGGTTTCTACAGAAAGAGTGTTTCAGAACTACTCAATCAAAAGCAAGCTTCAACTCTGTTAGTTCAATGGACAGAACAGAAAGAGGTTTCACAATATGCGTCTGTGTAGTGTTTGTTTGAAGAAATTCCTTTTTCAACTCTAGGCCCCTTAGCGCTCCGAATGTCCACTTGCAGTTTCTACAGAAAGAGTGTTTCAGAACTGCTCAGTCAAAGAAAGCTTCAACTCTGTTAGTTGAATGCACAGAACAGAAAGAAATTTCAGAGAATGATTCTGTGTAGTTTTTCTTTGAAGGTATGCTTTTTTCCACTATAGGTCCTGTAGTGCACGGAATCTCAACTTCCAGTTTCTACAGAAAGGGTGTTTCAGAACTGCTCAATCAAAAGTAAGCTTCAACTCTGTTATTTGAAAGGACAGAACAGAAAGAAGTTTCACTGAATTCTTCTGTGTAGTTTTAATTTGGAGATATTCCTTTTTCCACTCTAGGCCTCTTAGCGCTCCAAATGTCCACTTGCAGTTTCTACAGAAAGAGTGTTTCAGAACTGCTCAATCAAAAGTAATCTTCAACCCTGTTAGTTGAAGGCACAGAACAGAAAGAAGTTTCACAGAATGCTTCTGTGTAGTTTTTATTTGGAGATATTTCTTTTTCCAGTATAGGCCCCTTAGCACTCCGAATGTCCACCTGCAGTTTCTACAGAAAGGGTGTTTGAGAACTACTCAATAAAAAGTAAGCTTCAACTCTGTTATTTCAATTTACAGAACAGAAAGAAATTTCACAGAATGCTTCTGTGTAGTGTTTATTTGAAGATATTCCTTTTTCCACTCCAGGCCCTTAAGCGCTCCGAATGTCCTCTTGCAGTTTCCACAGAAAGAGTGTTTCAGAACTGCTCAATCAAAAGAAAACTTCAACTGTGTTAGTTGAATGCACAGAACAGAAATAATTTTCAGAGAATGCTTCTGTGTAGTTTTCCTTTGAAGATATGCTTTTTTCCACTATAGGCCCTGTAGCGCACGGAATCTCAACTTCCAGTTTCTACAGAAAGAGTGTTTCAGAACTGCTCAATCAAAAGTAAGCTTCAAATCTGTTAGTTGAAAGGACAGAACAGAAAGAAGTTTCACAGAATTCTTCTGTGTACTTTTTATTTGAAGATATTAATTTTTCCACTCTAGGCCCCTTAGAGCTCCGAATGTCTACTTGCAGTTTCTACAGAAAGAGTGTTTCAGAACTGCTCAATCAAAAGAAAACTTCAAGTCTGTTTGTTGAATGCACAGAACAGAAAGAATTGTCACAGAATGCTTCTGTGTAGTTTTTATTTGGAGATATTTCTTTTTGCACTTTAGGCCTTTTAGCGCTCGAAATGTCAACTTGCAATTTCCACAGAAAGATTGTTTCAGACCTGCTCGATCAAAAGTAAGCTTCAATTCTGATAGTTGAATGCACAGTACAGAAAGAAGTTTCACAGAATGCTCCTGTGTAGTTTTTATTTGGGGATGTTACTATTTCCACTATAGGCCTCTTAGTGCTCCGAATGTCCACTTGCGGTTTCTACAGAAAGGGTGTTTCAGAACTGCTCAATTAAATGTAAGCTTCAACTCTGTTAGTTGAATGCACAGAACAGAAAGAAGTTTCACAGAATGCTTTTGTGTAGTTTTTATTACAAGATATTCCTTTCTCCACAATAGGCCCCATTGCGCTCCAAATGTCCACTTGCAGTTTCTACAGAAAGAGTGTTTCAGAACTGCTCAATCAAAAGTAAGATTCAACTCTGTTAGTTGAATGCACAGAACAGAAAGAAGTTTCACAGAATGCTTCTGTGTAGTTTTTCTTTGAAGATATCCCTTTTTCCACTATAGGCCCTTTAGCGCACGGAATGTCAACTTCCAGTTTCTACAGAGAGAGTGTTTCAGAACTGCTCAATCAAAAGAAAGCTTCAACTCTGTTAGTTGAAAGGACAGAACAGGAAATAGTTTCACTGAATGGTTCTGTGTAGTTTTTATTTGAAATATTCCTTTTTCCACTATAGGCCCCTTATAGTTCAGAATGTCCATTGCAGTTTCTACAGAAAGAGTGTTTCAGAGCTGCTGAACCAAAAGTAAGCTTCAACACTGTTAGTTGAATGCACAGAACAGAAAGATGTTTCACAGAATGCTTCTGTGTAGTTTTTATTTGGAGATATTCCTTTTTCCACTATAGGCCTCTTAGCGCTCCGAATGTCCACTTGCAGTTTCTACAGAAAGAGTGTTTCAGAACTGCTCAATCAAAAGTAAGCTTCAACTCTGTTAGTTGAATGCACAGAAGAGAAAGGAGTTTCACAGAATGCTTCTGTGTTGTTTTTATTTTGAGATATTTCTTTTTCCACTGTGGGCTCCTTAGCGCTCGGAATGTCAACTTGCAGTTTTTACAGAAAGAGTGTTTCAGAACTGCGCAATAAAAAGTCAGCTTCAACTCTGTTAGTTGAATGGACAGAACAGAAAGAATTTTCACAGAATGCTTCTGTGTAGTTTTTGTCTGAAGATATCCCTTTATCCACTATAGGCCCTTTAACGGTCGGAATGTCAACTTGCAGTTTCTACAGAAAGAGTGTTTCAGAACTGCTCAATCAAAAGTCAGCTTCAACTCTGTTACTTGAATGGACAGAACAGAAAGAAGTTTCACAGAATGCCTCTGTGTAGTTTTTATTTTAAGATATTACTTTTTCCACTATAGGCCCCGTAGCGCTCAGAATGTCCACTTGCAGTTTCTACAGAAAGAGTGTTTCAGAACTGCTAAATCAAAAGTAAGCTTCAAATCTGTTAGTTGAATGCACAGAACAGAAAGAAGTTTCACAGAATGCTTCTGTGTAGTTTTTATTTGAAGATATCCCTTTTTCGACTATAGGCCCTTTAGCGCACCGAATGTCAACTTCCAGTTTCTACAGAGAGAGTGTTTCGGAAGTGCTCAATCAAGAGTCAGCTTCAACTCTCTTAGTTGAAAGGACAGAACAGAAAGTAGTTTCACTGAATGCTTCTGTGTAGTTTAATGGAAGATATTCCTTTTTTCCACCATAGGCCCCTTAGAGCTCTGAATGTCCACTTGCAGTTTCTACAGAAAGAGTGTTTCAGAACTGCTCAATCAAATGTAAGCTTCAACTCCGTTACTTGAATGCACAGAACAGAAAGAAGTTTCACAGAATGCTTCTGTGTAGTTTTATTTGGAGATATTTCTTTTTCCACTATAGGCTCCTTAGCGCTCGGAATGTCAACTTGGAGTTTCTACAGAAAGAGTGTTTCAGAACTGCTCAATCCAAAGTCAGCTTCAACGCTGTTAGTTGAATAGACAGAACAGAAAGATGTTTCACATAATGCTTCTGTGTAGTTTTTATTGGAAGATATTCCTTTTTCCACTATAGGCCCCTTTGCGTTCGGAATGTTGTCTTGCAGTTTCTACAGAAAGAGTGTTTCAGAACTGCTAAACCAAAAGTAATCTTCAACCCTGTTAGTTGAATGCACAGAACAGAAAGATGTTTCACAGAATGCTTCTGTGTAGTTTTTATTTGGAGATATTTCTTTTTCCAGTACAGGCCCCTTAGGGCTCAGAATGTGCACCTGCAGTTTCTACAGAAGGGGTGTTTCAGAACTGCTCAATCAAAAGTAAGCTTCAACTCTGTTAGTTAAAAGGACAGAAAAGAAAGAAGTTTCACTGAATGCTTCTGTGTAGTTTTTATTTGAAGATATTCCTTTTTCCACTCTAGGCCCTTTAGCATTCCGAATGTCCACTTGCAGTTTCCACAGAAAGAGTGTTTCAGAACCGCTCAATCAATAGAAAGCTTCAACTCTGTTTGTTGAATGCGCAGAAGAGAAAGAATTTTCACAGAATGCTTCTGTGTAGTTATTCTTTGAAAATATGCTTTTTTCCACTATAGTCCCTTTAGCGCACGGAATCTCAACTTCCAGTTTCTACAGAAATATTGTTTCAGCACTGCTCAATCAAAAGTAAGCTTCAACTCTGTTAGTTGAAAGGACAGAACAGAAAGAAGTTTCACTGAATGCTTCTGTGTAGTTTTTATTTGAAGATATTCCTTTTTCCACTCTAGGCCCCTTAGCGCTCCGAATGTCCAACTGCAGTTTCTACAGAAAGGGTGTTTCAGAACTGCTGAATCTAAAGTAAGCTTCAACTCCGTTAGTTGAAAGCACAGAACAGAAAGAAGATTCACAGAAAGCTTCTGTGTAGTTTTTATTTGAAGATATCCCTTTTTACACTTTAGGCCATTTTGCGCTCGAAATGTCAAGTTGCAATTTCTACAGAAAGATTGTTTCAGAACTGCTTGATCAAAAGTAAGCTTCAATTCTGTTAGTTGAATGCACAGTACAGAAAGATGTTTCACAGAATGCTTCTGTGTAGTTTTTATTTGGGGATATTACTTTTTCTACTGTAGGCTTCTTAGGGACCGGAATGTCCACTTGCAGTTTCAACAGAAAGGGTGTTTCATAACTGCTCAATCAAAAGTAAGCTTGAACTCTGCTAGATGAATGCACAGATCAGAAAGAGGTTTCACAGAATGCTTCTTTGTAGTGTATATTTGAAGATAATCCTTTTTCCACTATAGGCCCCTTAGTTCTCCGAATGTCCACTTGCAGTTTCTACAGAAAGAGTGTTTCAGAACTGCTCAATCAAAAGTAAGCTTCAACTCTGTTAGTTTAAAGGGCAAAACAGAAAGAAGTTTCACTGAATGCTTCTGTGTAGTTTTTATTTGAAGATATTCCTTTTTCCACTATAGACCCCTTAGCGCTCTGAATGTCCACTTGCAGTTTCTACAGAAAGAGTGTTTCAGAACTCCTCAATCAAAAGTAAGCTTCAACTCTGTTAGCTGAATGCACTGAACAGAAATAAGTTTCACAGAATGATTCTGTGTAGTTTTTATTTGGAGATAATACTTTTTCCCCTATAGGCCATTTAGCGCACCGAATTTCCACTTGCAGTTCCTACAGACAGGGTGTTTCAGAACTGCTCAATCAAAAGTTAGCTGCAACTCTGTTAGTTGAATGAGCAGAACAGAAAGAAGTTTCACAGAATGCTTCTGTGTAGTTTTTATTTGGAGATATTCCTTTTTCCACTATTGGCCCCTTAGCGCTCCGAATGTCTACTTGCAGTTTCTACAGAAAGAGTGTTTCAGAACTGCTCAATCAAAAGTAAGCTTCAACTCTGTTAGTAGAATGCACAGAACAGAAAGGAGTTTCACATAATGCTTCTGTGTAGTTTTTATTTGGAGATATTCCTTTTTCCACTATAGGCCCCTTAGCGCTCCGAATGTCCACTTGCAGTTTCTACAGAAAGAGTGTTTCAGAACTGATCAATGAAAAGTAAGCTTCAACTCTGTTAGTTGAATGGACAGAACAGAAACAAATTTCACAGAATGCTTCTGTGTAGTGTTTCTTTGAAGATATTCCTTTTTCCACTATAGGCACATTAGCGCTCCGAATGTCCACTTGGAGTTTCTACAGAAAGAGTGTTCCAGATCTGCTCAACGAATGGAAAGCTTCAACTCTGTTTGTTGAATGCACAGAACAGAAAGAATTTTCACAGAATGCTTCTGTGTAGTTTTTATTTGAAGATATCCCTTTTTCCACTGTAGGCCAATAAGCGCTCAGAATATCACCTTGCAGTTTCTACAGAAACAGTGTTTCAGAACTGCTCAATCAAAAGTCAGCTTCAAATCTGTTAGTTGAATGCACAGAACAGAAAGAACTTTCAAAGAATGCTTCTGTGTAGATTTTATCAGAAGATATCCCTTTATCCACTATAGGCCCTTTAGAGGTCGGAATGTCAGCTTGCCGTTTCTACATAAAGAGTGTTTCAGAACTGCTCAATCAGAAGCCAGCTGCAACTCTGTTACTTGAATGGACAGAACAGAAAGAAGTTTCACAGAATGTCTCTGTGTAGTTTTTATTTTATCATATTCCTTTTTCCACTATGGGCCCCTTATCGGTCTGAATGTCCACTTGCAGCTTCTACAGAAAGAGTGTTTCAGAACTGCTCAATCAAAAGTCAGCTTCCACTCTGTTAGTTGAATGGACAGAAGAGAAAGAAGTTTCACAGAATGCTTCTGTGTAGTTTTTATTTGAAGATATTCCTTTTTCCACTAAGGGACCCTTAGCGTTCAGAATGTCCACTTTCAGTTTCTACAGAAAGAGTGTTTCAGAACTGCTCAATCAAAAGTAAGCTTCAATCCTGTTACTTGAATGCACAGAACAGAAAGAAGTTTCACAGAATACTTCTGTGTACTTTTTACTTTGATATAGTCCTTTTTCCACTATAGGCCCCGTAGCGCTCCGAATGTCCACTTCCAATTTCTGCAGAAAGTGTGTTTCAGAACTGCTCAATCAAAAGTAAGCTTCAACTCTGTTTGTTGAATGCACAGAACAGAAGGTAGTTTCACAGAATGCTTCTGTGTAGTTTTAATATGAAGATATCACTTTTTCCACTCTAAGTCCCTTACTGCTCCGAATGTCCACTTGCAATTTCTAAAGAAAGAGTGTTTCAGAACTGCTCATTCAAAAGTAAGCTTCAACTCTGTTAGTTGAATGCACAGAACAGAAAGAAGTTTCACAGAATGCTATTGTGTAGTTTTTATTTGGAGATATTTCTTTTTCCACTATAGGGTCTTTAGCGCTCGGAATGTCAACATGCAGTTTCTACAGAAAGAGTGTTTCAGAACTGCTCAATCAAAAGTCAGCTTCAACTCTGTTAATTGAACGGACAGAACAGAAAGGAGTTTCACAAAATGCTTCTGTGTAGTTTTGTTTGAAGATATTCTTTTTCCACTAGAGGCCCCTTAGCATTCAGAATGTCCACATGCAGTTTCTACAAAAAGAGTGTATCAGAACCGCTCAATCAAAAGTAAGATTCAACCCTGTTAGTTGAATGCACAGAACAGAACCTACTTTCACAGAATGCCTCTGTGTAGTTTTTATTTGGAGATGTTCCTTTTTCAAATCTAGGCCCATTAACGCTCCAAATGTCCACCTGCAGTTTCTACAGAAACGTGTTTCAGAACTGCTCAATCAAAAGTAAGCTTCAATTCTGTTAGCTGAATGCACAGAACAGAAAGGTGTTTCACAGGATCCTTTTGTGTAGTTTTTATTTGAAGATATCCCTTTTTCCACTATAGGCCCATTAGCGCTCTTAATGTCAACTTGCAGTTTCTACAGAAAGAGTGTTTCACAACTACTCAATCAAAAGTAAGCTTCAACACTGTTAGTTGAATGGACAGAACAGAAAGAAGTTTCACAGAATGCTTCTGTGTAGTTTTTATTTGAAGATATTCCTTTTTCCACTATAGGCCACTTAGCGTTCAGAATGTCCACTTGCAGTTTCTACAGAAAGAGTGTTTCAGAACTGCTCAGTCAAAAGTAAGCTTCAAAGCTGTTAGTTGAATGCACCTAACAGAAAGAAGTTTCACAGAATGCTTCTGTGTGGTTTTTATTTGAAGATATTCCTTTTTCCACTATAAGCCCCTTAGCGCTCCGAATGTCCACCTGCAGTTTCTACAGAAAGGGTGTTTCATAACTGCTCAATCAAAAGTAAGCTTCAACACTGTTCGTTTAATGCACAGAACAGAAAGAAGTTTCACAAAGTGCTTCTGTGTTGTTTTTATTTGAAGATATCCCTTTTTCCACTATAGGCCTATTAGCGCTCAGAATGTCAACGTGCAGTTTCTGCAGAAAGATTGTTTCAGTACTGCTAAATAAAAAGTAAGGTTAAACTCGGTTAGTTGAATGCACAGAAAAGAAAGAAGTTTCACAGAATGCTTCTGTGTAGTTTTTATTTGAAGATATCCTTTTTCCACTCTAAGCCCCTTAATGCTACGAATGTCCACTTGCAGTTTCTACAGAAAGAGTGTTTCCGAACTGCTCAATCAAAAGTAAGCTTCAACTCTGTTAGTTGAATGCGCAGAACAGAAAGAATTTTCACAGAATGCTTCTGTGTAGTTTTTATCTGAAGATATCCCTTTATCCACTACAGGCCCTTTAGCGGTCGGAATGTCAACTTGCAGTTTCTACAGAAAGAGTGTTTCAGAACTGCTCAATCAAAAGTCAGCTTCAACTCTGTTAGTTGAATGCACAGAACAGAAAGAAATTTCACAGAATTCTTCTGTGTAGTATTTATCTGAAGATATCCCTTTATCCACTATAGGCCCTTTAGCGGTGGGAATGTCCACATGCAGTTTCTACAGAAAGAGTGTTTCAGAACTGCTCAATCAAAAGTCAGCTTCAACTCTGTTACTTGAATGGACAGAACAGAAAGAAGTTTCACACAATGCCTCTGTATTTTTTATTTGAATGTATTCCTTTTTCCACTGTAGGACCCTTATAGCTCCGAATGTCCACTTGCAGTTTCTACAGAAAGAGTGTTTCAGAACTGCTCACTCAATAGTAAGCTTCAACTCTGTTAGTTGAATGCACAGAACAGAAAGAAGTTTCACAGAATGCTTCTGTGCAGTTTTTATTTGAAGATATCCATTTTTCCACTACAGGACTTTTAGAGCACGGAATGTCAACTTCGAGGTTCTACAGAGAGTGTTTCAGAACTGCTCAATCAAAACTAAGCTTCAACTCTGTTAGTTGAAAGTACAGAACAGAAAGTAGTTTCACTTAATGCTTCTGTGTAATTTTTATTTGATGATATTTCTTTTCCCATTATAGGACCCTTAGCGCTCCGAATGTCCACTTGCACGTTCTACAGAAAGAGTGTTTCAGAACTGCTCAATCAAAAGTAAGCTTCAACTCTGTTACCTCAATACACAGAACATTAAGAAGTTTCACAGAATGCTTCTGTGTAGTTTTTATTTGGAGATATTTCTTTTTCCACTATAGGCCCCTTAGTGCTCCGAATGTCCACTTGCAATTTCTACAGAAAGTGTGTTTCAGAACTGCTCAATCAAATGTAGTCTTCAACTCTGTTAGTTGAATGCACAGAACAGAAAGAATTTTCACAGAATGCTTCTGTGTAGTTTTTATTTGAAGATATTCCTTTTTCCACTACAGGCCCCTTAGCGTTCAAAATGTCCACTTGCAGTTTCTACAGAAAGAGTGTTTTAGAACTGCCCAATCTAAAGTAAGCTTCAACCCTGTTAGTTGAATGTGCAGAACAGAAAGAGGTCTCACAGAATGCTTCTGTGTAGTTTTTATTTGGAGATATTCCTTTTTCCACTGTGGGACCCTTAGCGCTATGCGTGTCCACCTGCAGTTTATACAGAAAGTGTGTTTCATAACTGCTCAATCAAAAGTAAGCTTCAACACTGTTAGTTTAATGCAAAGAACAGAAAGAAGTTTCAGAAAGCGCTTCTGTGTAGTTTTTATTTGAAGACATCCCTTTTTCCCCTCTAGGCCCTTTGGCACTCAGAATGTCAAATTGCAGTTTCTACAGAAAGAGTGTTTCAGAACTGCTCAATCAAAAGTCAGCTTCAACTCTGATAGTTGAATGCACAGAAGAGAAAGAAGTTTAACAGAATGCTTCTGTGTAGTTTTTATATGGAGATATTACTTTTTCCACTATAAGCCCCTTAGCGCTCCGAATGTCAACTTTCAGTTTCTACAGAAAGGGTGTTTCAGAACTGCTCAATCAAAAGTAACATTCAACTCTATTAGTTGAATGCAGAGAACAGAAAGTATTTTCACAGAATGCTTCTGTGTACTTTTTATCTGAAGATATCCCTTTATCCACTACAGTCCCTTTAGCGCACGGAATGTCAACTTCCAGTTTCTACAGAGAGAGTGTTTCAGAACTGCTCAGTCAAAAGTAAGCTTCAACTCTGTTAGTTGAAAGGACGGAACAGAATGTAGTTTCACTGAATGCTTCTGTGTAGTTTTTAGTTGAAGATATTCCTTTTTCTACTGTAGGCCCCTTAGCGCTCCGAATGTCCACTTGCAGTTTCTACAAAAAGAGGGTTTCAGAACTGCGCCATCAAAAGTAAGCTTCAACTCTGTTACTTGAATGCATAGAACAGAATGAAGTTTCACAGAATGCTTCTGTGTAGTTTTTATTTGGAGATATTTCTTTTTCCACTATAGGCACCTTAGCGCTCGGAATGCCAACTTGCAGTTTCTACAGAAAGAATGTTTCAGAACTGCTCAATCAAAAGTCAGCTTCAACTCTGTTAGTTGAATGGACAGAACAGAAAGAAGTTTCACAGAATGCTAATGTGTAGTTTTAATTTGGAGATATTCCTTTTTCCACTATAGGCCCCTTATCATTCAGAATGTCCGCTTGCAGTTTCTACAGAAAGAGTGTTTCAGAACTGCTCAATCAAAAGGAAGATTCAACGCTGTTAGTTGAATGCACAGAACAGAAAGAAGTTTCACAGAATGCTTCTATATAGTTTTATTTGGAGATATTACTTTCTCTACTATAGGATCCTTAGTGCTCGGAATGTCAACTTGCAGTTTCTACCGAAAGAGTGTTTCAGTACTGCTCAATCAAAAGTAAGCTTCAACTCTGTTAGTTGAATGGGCAAAACAGAAAGAAGTTTCACAGAATGCTTCTGTGTAGTTTTTATTTGAAGATATCCCTTTTTCCACTCTAATCGCCTTAGTGCTCTGAGTGTCCACTTGCAGTTTCTACAGAAAGAGTGTTTCAGAACTGCTCAATCAAAGGTAAGCTTCAACTCTGTTAGTTGTATGCGCAGAACAGAAAGAATTTTCACAGAATGCTTCTGTGTAGTTTTTAACGGAAGATATGCGTTTATCAACTACAGGCCCTTTAGCGGTCAGAATGTCAACATGCGGTTTCTACAGAAAGAGTGTTTCAGAACTGTTCAATCAGAAGTCAGCTTCAACTCTGTTACTTGAATGGACAGAACAGAAAGTCGTTTCACTTAATGCCTCTGCGTAGTTTTTATTTGAAGATATTCCTTTTTCCACTATAGCCCCCTTAGTGCTCCGAATGTCGACTTGCACTTTTACAGAAAGAGTGTTTCAGAACTGCTCAATCAAATATAAGCTTCAACTCTGTTAGTTGAAGGCACAGAACAGAAAGAAGTTTCACAGAATGCTTGTGTGTAGTTTTTATTTGGAGATATTACTTTCCCCACTATAGGCCCCTTAGCGCTCCGAATGTCCACTTGCAGTTTCTACAGAAAGGGTGTTTCAGAACTGCTCAATCAAAAGTAACATTCAACTCTGTTAGTTGAATGCAGAGAACAGAAAGAAGGTTCACAGAATGCTTCTGTGTAGTTTTTATTTGAAGATATCCCTTTTTCCAGTATAGTCCCTTTTGCACTGGGAATGTCAAATTGCAGTTTCTACGGAAAGAGAGTTTCAGAACTGTCAATCAAAAGTAAGCTTCAACTCTGTTAGTTGAATGGACAGACAGAAAGAAGATTCACAGAATGCTTCTGTGTAGTTTTTATTTCAAGATATCCCTTTTTCCACTCTAAGCCCATTAGTGCTCCGAATGTCCACTTGCAGTTTCTACAGAGAGAATGTTTCAGAACTGCTCAATCAAAAGTAAGCTTCAACTCTGTTAGTTGAATGCGCAGAACAGAAAGAATTCTCACAGAATGCTTCTGTGTAGTTTTTATCTGAGGATATCCCTTTATCCACTATAAGCCCCTTAGCGGTCAGAATGTCAACATGCAGTCTCTAATGAAAGAGTGTTTCAGAACTGCTCAATCAAAGGTCAGCTTCAACTGTGTTACTTGAATGGACAGAACAGAAAGAAGTTTCACAGAATGCCTCTGTGTAGTTTTTATATTAAGATATTCCTTTTTCCACTATAGGCCCCTTATCGCTCCGAATGTCCTCTTGCAGTTTCTACAGAAAGAGTGTTTCAGAACTGTTCAATCAAAAGTAAGCCTCAACTCTGTTAGTTGAATGCACAGAAGTGAAAGAAGTTTCACAGAATGCTTCTGTGTAGTTTTTATTTGAAGATATCCATTTTTCCACTGTAAGCACTTTAGCGCACAGGATGTCAACTTCCGGTTTCTACAGAGAGAGTGTTTCAGAACTGCTCAATCAAAAGTAAGCTTCAACTCTGTTAGTTGAAAGGACAGAACAGAAAGTAGTTTCTCTTAATGCTTCTGTGTAGTTTTTATTTGAAGATATTCCTTTTTCCACTATAGGCCCCTTAGCGCTCTGAATGTCCACTTGCAGTTTCTACAGAAAGAGTGTTTCAGAACTGCTCAATCAAAAGTAAGCTTCAAATCTGTTAGTTGAATGCACAGAACAGAAAGAAGTTTCACAGAATGCTTCTGTGTAGTCTTTATTTGAAGATATCCCTTTTTCCACTATAGTCCCTTTAGCGCTCGGATTGTCAACTTGCAGTTTCTACCGAAAGAGTGTTTCAGAACTGCTCAATCAAAAGTAAGCTTCAACTCTGTTAGTTGAATGGACAGAACAGAAAGAAGTTTTACGGAATGCTTCTGTGTAGTTTTTATTTGAAGATATCACTTTTTCCACTCTAAGCCCCTTAGTGCTCCGAATTTCCACTTGCAGTTTCTACAGAAAGAGTGTTTCAGAACTGCTCAATCAAAAGTAAGCTTCAACTCTGTAAGTTGAATGCACAAAAGAGAAAGGAGTTTTACAGAATTCTTCTGTGTTGTTTTTATTTGAAGATATCCCTTTTTCCACTATAGGCCTTTAGCGCACGGAATGTCCCCTTCCAGTTTCTACAGAAAGAATGTTACAGAACTGCACAATAAAAAGTAAGCTTCAACTCTGTTAGTTGAAAGGACAGAACAGAAAGAAGTTTCACTGAATGCTTCTACGTAGTTTTTATTTGAAGATATCCCTTTTTCCACTACAGTCCCTTTAGCGCTCGGAATGTCAACTTGCAGTTTCTACCGAAACAGTGTTTCAAAACTGCTCAATCAAAAGTAAGCTTCAACTCTGTTAGTTGAATGGACAGAACAGAAAGAAGTTTCACAGAATGCTTCTGTGTAGTTTTTATTTGAAGATATCCATTTTTCCACTCTAAGCCCCCTAGTGCACCAATTCTCCACTTGCAGTTTCTACAGAAAGAGTGTTTCAGAACTGCTCAATCAAAAATAAGCTTCAACTCTGTCAGTTGTATGCGCAGAACAGGAAGAATTTTCACAGAATGCTTCTGTGTAGTTTTTATCTGAAGATATCTCTTTATCCACTATAGGCCCTTCAGCGGTCGGAATATCAACTTGGAGTTTCGACAGAAAGAGTGTTTCAGAAATGCTCAATCAAAAGTCAGCTTAAACTCTGTTACTTGAATGGACAGAACAGAAATTAGTTTCACAGAGTGCTTCTGTGTAATTTTTATTTGAAGATATTCCTTTTTCCACTATAGGCCCCTTAGCGCTCCGAATGTCCACTTGCTGTTTCTACAGAAGAGTGTTTCAGAACTGCTCAATCAGAAGTAAGATTCAACTCTGTTAGTTGAAAGGACAGAACAGAAAGAAGTTTCACAGAATGCTTCTGTGTAGTTTTTATTTGAAGATATTACTTTTTCCACAATAGGCTCCTTAGCGCTCAGAATGTCCACTTGCAGTTTCTACAGAAAGAGTGTTTCAGAACTGCTCAATCAAAAGTAAGCTTGAACTCTGTTAGTTGAATGGGCAAAACAGAAAGAAGTTTCACAGAATGCTTCTGTGTAGTTTTTATTTGAAGATATCCCTTTTTCCACTCTAAGCGCCTTAGTGCTCCGAATGTCCACTTGCAGTTTCTACAGAAAGAGTGTTTCAGAACTGCTCAATCAAAGGTAAACTTCAACTCTGTTAGTTGTATGCGCAGAACAGAAAGAATTTTCACAGAATGCTTCTGTGTAGTTTTTAACTGAAGATATCCCTTTATCAACTACAGGCCCTTTAGCGGTCAGAATGTCAACATGCAGTTTCTACAGAAAGAGTGTTTCAGAACTGTTCAGTCAGAAGTCAGCTTCAACTCTGTTACTTGAATGGACAGAACAGAAAGTAGTTTCACTTAATGCCTCTGCGTAGTTTTTATTTGAAGATATTCCTTTTTCCACTATAGCCCCCTTAGTGCTCCGAATGTCGACTTGCACTTTTTACAGAAAGAGTGTTTCAGAACTGCTCAATCAAATATAAGCTTCAACTCTGTTAGTTGAATGCACAGAACAGAAAGAAATTTCACAGAATGCTTCTGTGTAGTTTTTATTTGAAGATATCCCTTTTTCCAGTATAGTCCCTTTTGCACTGGGAATGTCAAATTGCAGTTTCTACGGAAAGAGTGTTTCAGAATTGTCAATCAAAAGTAAGATTCAACTCTGGTAGTTGAATGGACAGAACAGAAAGAAGATTCACAGAATGCTTCTGTGTAGTTTTTATTTCAAGATATCCCTTTTTCCACTCTAAGCCCATTAGTGCTCCGAATGTCCTCTTGCAGTTTCTACAGAGAGAATGTTTCAGAACTGCTCAATCAAAAGTAAGCTTCAACTCTGTTAGTTGAATGCGCAGAACAGAAAGAATTCTCACAGAATGCTTCTGTGTAGTTTTTATCTGAGGATATCCCTTTATCCACTATACGCCCCTTAGCGGTCGGAATGTCAACATGCAGTTTCTACTGAAAGAGTGTTTCAGAACTGCTCAATCAAAGGTCAGCTTCAACTGTGTTACTTGAATGGACAGAACAGAAAGAAGTTTCACAGAATGCCTCTGTGTAGTTTTTATTTTAAGATATTCCTTTTTCCCCTATAGACCCCTTATCGCTCCGAATGTCCACTTGCAGTTTCTACAGGAAGAGTGTTTCAGAACTGTTCAATCAAAAGTAAGCCTCAACTCTGTTAGTTGAATGCACAGAAGAGAAAGAAGTTTCACAGAATGCTTCTGTGTAGTTTTTATTTGAAGATATCCATTTTTCCACTGTAAGCACTTCAGCGCACAGGATGTCAACTTCCGGTTTCTACAGAGAGAGTGTTTCAGAACTGCTCAATCAAAAGTAAGCTTCAACTCTGTTAGTTGAAAGGACAGAACAGAAAGTAGTTTCTCTTAATGCTTCTGTGTAGTTTTTATTTGAAGATATTCCTTTTTCCACTATAGGCCCCTTAGCGCTCTGAATGTCCACTTGCAGTTTCTACAGAAAGAGTGTTTCAGAACTGCTCAATCAAAATTAAGCTTCAAATCTGTTAGTTGAATGCACAGAACAGAAAGAAGTTTCACAGAATGCTTCTGTGTAGTCTTTATTTGAAGATATCACTTTTTCCACTATAGTCCCTTTAGCGCTCGGATTGTCAACTTGCAGTTTCTACCGAAAGAGTGTTTCAGAACTGCTCAATCAAAAGTAAGCTTCAACCCTGTTAGTTGAATGGACCGAACAGAAAGAAGTTTTACAGAATGCTTCTGTGTAGTTTTTATTTGAAGATATCCCTTTTTCCACTCTAAGCCCCTTAGTGCTCCGAATTTCCACTTGCAGTTTCTACAGAAAGAGTGTTTCAGAACTGCTCAATCAAAAGTAAGCTTCAACTCTGTAAGTTGAATGCACAAAAGAGAAAGGAGTTTTACAGAATTCTTCTGTGTTGTTTTTATTTGAAGATATCCCTTTTTCCACTATAGGCCTTTAGCGCACGGAATGTCCCCTTCCAGTTTCTACAGAAAGAATGTTACAGAACTGCACAATAAAAAGTAAGCTTCAACTCTGTTAGTTGAAAGGACAGAATAGAAAGTAGTTTCACTGAATGCTTCTGTGCAGTTTTTATTTGAAGGTATCCCTTTTTCCACTATAGTCCCTTTAGCGCTCGGAATGTCAACTTGCAGTTTCTACCGTAACAGTGTTTCAAAACTGCTCAATCAAAAGTAAGCTTCAAATCTGTTAGTTGAATGGACAGAACAGAAAGAAGTTTCACAGAATGCTTCTGTGTAGTTTTTATTTGAAGATATCTGTTTTTCCACTCTAAGCCCACTAGTGCACCAATTTTCCTCTTGCAGTTTCTACAGAAAGAGTGTTTCAGAACTGCTCAATCAAAAATAAGCTTCAACTCTGTCAGTTTTATGTGTAGAACAGAAAGAATTTTCACAGAATGCTTCCGTGTAGTTTTTATCTGAAGATATCCCTTTATCCACTATAGGCCCTTCAGCGGTTGGAATGTCAACTTGGAGTTTCTACAGAAAGAGTGCTTCAGAAATGCTCAATCAAAAGTCAGCTTCAACTCTGTTACTTGAATGCACAGAACAGAAAGAAGTTTCACAGAGTGCTTCTGTGTAGTTTTTATTTGAAGATATTCCTTTTTCCACTATAGGCCCCTTAGCGCTCCGAATGTCCACTTGCTGTTTCTACAGAAAGAGTGTTTCCGAACTGCTCAATCAAAAGTAAGATTCAACTCTGTTAGTTGAAAGGACACAAAAGAAAGAAGTTTCACAGAATGCTTCTGTGCAGTTTTTATTTGAAGATATCCGTTTTTCCACTCCAAGCCCCCTAGTGCACCAATTCTCCTCTTGCAGTTTCTACAGAAAGAGTGTTTCAGAACTGCTGAATGAAAAGTAAGCTTCAACTCTGTTAGTTGAATGTACACAACAGTAAGAAGTTTCACAGAATTCTTCAGTGTAGTTTTTATTTTAAGATGTCCCTTTTTCCACTATGGGCCTTTATCGCATGGAATGTCAACTTCCAGTTTCCACAGAAAGAGTGTTTCAGAACTGCACAATCAAAAGTAAGCTTCAACTCTGTTAGCTGAAAGGACAGAACAGACAGAAGTTTCACTGAAAGCTTCTGTGTAGTTTTTATTTGGAGATATTTCTTTTTCTGCTACAATCTCCTTAGCGCTGGGATTGTCCACTTGCAGTTTCTACAGAAAGAGTGTTTCAGAACTGCTCAATCAAAAGTAAGCTTGAACTCTGTTAGTTTAATGCACAGTACAGGAAGAAGTTTCACAGCATGCTTCTGTGTAGTTTTCATTTGAAGATATCCCATTTTCCACTATAGGCCCCTTTGCGCTCGGAATGTCAACTTGCATTTTCTACAGAAAGAGGGTTTCAGAACTGCTCAATCAAAATTAAGATTCCTCTCTTTTAGTTGAATGTACAGAACAGAAAGAAGTTTCACAGAATGCTTCTGTGTAGTTTTTATTTGAAGATATTCCTTTTTCCACTATAGTCCCCTTAGTGCTCCAAATGTCCACTTGCAGTTTCTGGAGAAAGAGTGTTTCAGAACTGCTCAATCAAAATTAAGCTTCAACTCTGTTAGTTGAATGCACTGAACAGAAAGAAGTTTCACAGAATGCTTCTGTGCAGGTTTTATTTGAAGATATCGCTTTTTCCACTATAGTCCCTTTAGCGCACGGAATGTCAACTTCCTGTTCCTACAGAAAGAGTGTTTCAGAACTGCTCAAGCAAAAGTAAGCTTGAACTCCGTTAGTTGAAATACAGAACAGAAAGAAGTTTCACTGAATGCCTCTGTGTAGTTTTTATTTGAAGATATTCCTTTTTCAACAATAGGACCCTTAGCGCTCCGAATTTCCACTTGCAATTTCTACAGAAAGAGTGTTTCAGAACTGCTCAATCAACAGTAAGCTTCAGCTCCGTTAGTTGAATGCACAGAACAGAAAGTAATTTCACAGAATGCTTCTGTGTAGTTTTTATTTGGAGATATTACTTTTTCCACTATAGCCTCCTTTGCGTTCGGAATGTCAACTTGCAGTTTCTACAGAAGGAGTGTTTCAGAACTGCTCAATCAAAAGTAAGCTTCAACTCCGTTAGTTGAATGCACAGAACAGAAAGTAGTTTAACTGAATGCTTCTGTGTAGTTTTTATTTGAAGGTATCACTTTTTCCACTATGGGTCTTTAGCGCACGGAATGTCAACTTGCAGTTTCTACAGAAAGAGTGTTTCAGAACTGCACAATCATAAGTAAGCCTCAAATCTGTTAGTTGAAAGGATAGAATAGAAAGTAGTTTCACTGAATGCTTCTGGGTAGTTTTTATTTGAAGATATTCCTTTTTCCACTAAAGGCCCCTTAGCGCTCTGAATTTCCACTTGGAGTTTCTACACAAAGAGTGTTTCAGAACTGCTCAATCAAAAGTAAACTTCAACTCTGTTCGTGTAATGCACAGTAGAGAAAGAAGTTTCACAGCATGCTTCTGTGTAGTTTTTATTTGAAGATATCCCTTTTTCCACTCTAGGCCCCTTTGCGCTCGGAATGTCAACTTGCAGTTTCTACAGAGAGAGGGTTTCAGAACTGCTCAATCAAAAGTAAGATGCCTCTCTGTTTGTTGAATGGACAGAACAGAAAGAAGTTTCACAGAATGCTTCTGTGTAGTTTTTATTTGAAGGTATTCCTTTTTCCACTATTGTCCCCTTAGTGCTCTGAATGTCCACTTGCAGTTTCTGGAGAAAGAGTGTTTCAGAACTGCTCAATCAAAAGTAAGCTTCAACTCTGTTAGTTGAATGCACTGAACAGAAAGTAGGTTCACAGAATGCTTCTGTTTAGGTTTTATTTGAAGATATCCCTTTTTCCACTGTAGGCCCTTTAGCGCACGGAATGTCAACTTCCTGTTCCTACAGAAAGAGTGTTTCAGAACTGCTCAAGCAAAAGTAAGCTTCAACTGTGTTAGTTGAATGCAGAGAACAGAAAGAAGTTTCACAGAATGCTTCTGTGTAGTTTTTATTTGAAGATACTCCTTTTTCCACTATAGGCGCCTAGCGCTCCGAATGTCCAGTTGCAGTTTCTCCAGAAAGAGTGTTTCAGAACTGCTCAATCAAAAGTAAGCTTCAACTCTGTTAGTTGAATGCACAGAACACAAAGAAGTTTCACAGAACGCTTCTGTGTAGTTTTTATTTGTAGATATTCCTTTTTCCACTATAGGCCATTTAGCGCTCCGACTGTCCACCTGCAGTTTCTAAAGAAAGGGTGTTTCCTAACTGCTCAATCAAAAGTAAGCTTCAACTCTGTTAGTTCAATGCACAGAACAGAAAGTAGTTTCACAGAATGCTTCTGTGTAGTTTTTATTTGAAGGTATCCCTTTTTCCACTATAGGCCCTTTAGCGCTCAAAACGTCAACTTGGAGTTTGTACAGAAAGAGTGTTTCAGAACTGCTCAATCAAAAGTAAGCTTCAACTCTGTTAGTTGCATGCACAGAACAGAAAGAAGTTTCACAGAATGCTTCTGTGTAGTCTTTATTTGAAGATATCCCTTTTTCCACTATAGTCCCTTTAGCGCTCGGATCGTCAACTTGCAGTTTCTACCGAAAGAGTGTTTCAGAACTGCTCAATCAAAAGTAAGCTTCAACTCCGTTAGTTGAATGCACAGAACAGAAAGTAGTTTAACTGAATGCTTCTGTGTAGTTTTTATTTGAAGGTATCACTTTTTCCACTATGCGTCTTTAGCGCAAGGAATGTCAACTTGCCGTTTCTACAGAAAGAGTGTTTCAGAACTGCACAATCATAAGTAAGCCTCAAATCTGTTAGTTGAAAGGATAGAATAGAAAGTAGTTTCACTGAATGCTTCTGGGTAGTTTTTATTTGAAGATATTCCTTTTTCCACTAAAGGCCCCTTAGCGCTCTGAATTTCCACTTGGAGTTTCTACACAAAGAGTGTTTCAGAACTGCTCAATCAAAAGTAAACTTCAACTCTGTTCGTGTAATGCACAGTAGAGAAAGAAGTTTCACAGCATGCTTCTGTGTAGTTTTTATTTGAAGATATCCCTTTTTCCACTCTAGGCCCCTTTGCGCTCGGAATGTCAACTTGCAGTTTCTACGGAGAGAGGGTTTCAGAACTGCTCAATCAAAAGTAAGATGCCTCTCTGTTTGTTGAATGGACAGAACAGAAAGAAGTTTCACAGAATGCTTCTGTGTAGTTTTTATTTGAAGGTATTCCTTTTTCCACTATTGTCCCCTTAGTGCTCTGAATGTCCACTTGCAGTTTCTGGAGAAAGAGTGTTTCAGAACTGCTCAATCAAAAGTAAGCTTCAACTCTGTTAGTTGAATGCACTGAACAGAAAGTAGGTTCACAGAATGCTTCTGTTTAGGTTTTATTTGAAGATAACCCTTTTTCCACTATAGGCCCTTTAGCGCACGGAATGTCAACTTCCTGTTCCTACAGAAAGAGTGTTTCAGAACTGCTCAAGCAAAAGTAAGCTTCAACTGTGTTAGTTGAATGCAGAGAACAGAAAGAAGTTTCACAGAATGCTTCTGTGTAGTTTTTATTTGAAGATACTCCTTTTTCCACTATAGGCGCCTAGCGCTCCGAATGTCCAGTTGCAGTTTCTCCAGAAAGAGTGTTTCAGAACTGCTCAATCAAAAGTAAGCTTCAACTCTGTTAGTTGAATGCACAGAACACAAGGAAGTTTCACAGAACGCTTCTGTGTAGTTTTTATTTGTAGATATTCCCTTTTCCACTATAGGCCATTTAGCGCTCCGACTGTCCACCTGCAGTTTCTAAAGAAAGGGTGTTTCCTAACTGCTCAATCAAAAGTAAGCTTCAACTCTGTTAGTTCAATGCACAGAACAGAAAGTAGTTTCACAGAATGCTTCTGTGTAGTTTTTATTTGAAGATATCACTTTTTCCACTATAGGCCCTTTAGCGCTCAAAACGTCATCTTGCAGTTTCTACAGAAAGAGTGTTTCAGAACTGCTCAATCAAAAGTAGGCTTCAACTCTGTTAGTTGAATGCACAGAACAGAGAGAACTTTCACAGAATGCTTCTGTGTAGTTTTTATTTGGAGATATTACTTCTTCTACTCTTGGCTCCTTAGCACTCGGAATGTCAACTTGCAGTTTCTACTGAAAGAGTGTTTCAGAACTGCTCAATCAAAAGTAAGCCTCAACCTGGTTAGTTGAATGCACAGAAAAGAAAGAAATTTCACAGAATGCTTCCGTGTAGTTTATATTTGAAGATATTCCTTTTTCCACTATAGGCCCCTTAGTGCCCCGAATGTCCACTTGCAATTTCTAGAGAAAGAGTGTTTCAGAGCTGGTCAATCAAAAGTAAGCTTCAACTCTGTTAGTTGAATGCACAGAACAGAAAGAGGTTTCACAGAATGGTTCTGTGTAGCTTTTATTTGAAGATATCCCTTTTTCCACTATAGGCTCTTTAGCGCTCGGAATGTCAACTTGCAGTTTCAATAGAAAGAGTGTTTCAGAACTGCTCTATCAAAAGCAAGCTTCAACTCTTTTAGTTGAATGGACGGAATGGAAAGATGTTTCACAGAATGCTTCTGTGTAGTTTTTATTTGAAGATATTCCTTTTTCCACTATAGGCCCCTTAGCGCTCAGAATGTCCACAAGCAGTTTCTACTGAAAGTGTGTTTCATAACTGCGCAATCAAAAGTATGCTTCAGCTCTGTTAGTTGAATGCACAGAACAGAAAGAAGTTTCACAGAATGCTTCTGTGTAGTTTTTATTGGAGGATATCACTTTTTACATTTTAGGCCCTTTAGCGCTAGAAATGTCAACTTGCAATTTCTACAGAAACAGTGTTTCATAACTGCTCAATCAAAAGTAAGCTTCAACTCTGTTTGTCTAATGAACAGAAGAGAAAAAAGTTTCACAGAATGCTTCTGTGTAGTTTTTATTTCAATATATCCCTTTTTCCACTATTGGCCCTTTAGCGCTCGTAATGTAAACTTGCAGTTTCTATAGAAAGAGTGTTTCAGAACTGCTCAATCAAAAGTAAGCTTCAACTCTGTTAGTTGAATGCACAGAGGAGAAAGAAGTTTCTGAGAATGCTTCTGTGTAGTTTTTATTTGAAGATATCCCTTTTTCCACTATAGGAACTTTAGCGCTCTGAATGTCAACATGAATTTTCTACCGAAAGAGTGTTTCAGAACTGCTCAATCAAAAGTAAGCTTCAACTCTGTTAGTTTAATGGACAGAACAGAAAGAAGTTTCACAGAATGCCTCCGTGTGGTTTTTATTTGGAGATATTCCTTTTTCCACTATAGGACTCTTAGCGCTCGGAATGTCAACTTGCAGTTTCTACAGAAAGAGTGTTTCAGAACTGCTCAATCCAAAGTAAGCTTCAAATCTGTTACTTGAATGGACAGAACAGACAGAAGTTTCACAGAATGATTCTGTGTAGTTTTTATTTGAAGATATTCCTTTTTCCACTATAGGCCCCTTAGCGCTCCGAATGTCCACTTGCAGTTTCTACAGAAAGAGTGTTTCAGAACTGTTCAAACAAAAGTTAGCTTCAACTCTGTTAGTTGAATGCACACAACAGAAAGAAGTTTCACAGAATGCTTCTGTGTAGTTTTTATTTGAAGATATTCCTTTTTCCACTATAGACCCCTTAGCGCTCAAAATCTCCACTTGCAGTTTCTACAGAAAGTGTTTTTCAAAACTGCTCAATCAAAAGTAAACTTCAACTCTGTTAGTTAAATGCACAGAACAGAAAGAATTTTCACTGAATGCTTCTGTGTAGATTTTATCCGAAGATATCCCTTCATCCAATATAGGCCCATTAGCGGACAGAATGTCAACTTGCAGTTTCTACAGAAAGAGTGGTTCAGAACTGCTCAATAAAAAAGTAAGCTTCAACTCTGTTAGTTGAATAGACAGAACAGAAAGAAGTTTCACAGAATGATTCTGGGCATTTTTCATTTGAAGTTTTTCCTTTTTGAACTATAGGCCCTTTAGCGCTCCGAATGTCCACTTGCAGTTTGTACAGAGTGTTTAAAAACTGCTCAATCAAAAGTAAGCTTCAACTCTGTTAGTTTAAAGGACAGAACAGAAAGAAGTTTCACTGAATGCTTCTGTGTAGTTTTTATTTGGAGATACATCCTTTTCCACTATAGGCCCCTTAGCGCTCCAAATGTACACCTGCAGTTTTTACAGAAAAGGTGTTTCAGAACTGCTCATTCAAAAGTAAGCCTCAAATCTGATAGTTCAATACACAGAACAGAAAGAAGTTTCACAGAATGCTTCTGTGTAGTTTTTAATCGGAGATATTACTTTTTCCACTATAGGCCCCTTCGCACTCCGAATGTCCACTTGCAGTTTCTACTGAAGCGTGTTTCAGCACTGCTCAATCAAAAGTAAGCTTCAACTATGTTAGTTCAATGCAAAGAACAGAAAGGAGTTTCACAGAATGCTTCTGTGTAGTTTTTATTTGAAGATATACTTTTTTCCACTATAGGCCCTTTAGCGCTCGGAATGTCAACTTGCAGTTTCTACAGAAAGAGTGTTTCAGAACTGCTCAATCAAAAGTAAGCTTCAACTCTTTTAGTTGAATGGACAGAACAGAAAGAAGTTTCACAGAATGCTTCTGTGTAGTTTTTATTTGAAGATATTCCTTTTACCACTATAGGCCCATTAGCGCTCCAAATGTCCACTTGCAGTTTCTACTGAAAGAGTGTTTCAGAACTGCTCAATCAAAAGTAAGCCTCAACCTGGTTAGTTGAATGGACAGAACAGAAAGAAATTTCACAGAATGTTTCCATGTAGTTTATATTTGAAGATATTCCTTTTTACACTGTACGCCCCTCAGCGCCCCGAATTTCCACTTGCAGTTCCTAGAGAAAGAGTTTTTCAGAACTGCTCAATCAAAGGTAAGCTTCAACTCTGTTAGTTGAATGCACAGAACAGAAAGAGGTTTCACAGAATGCTTCTGTGTAGTTTTTATTTGAAGATATCCCTTTTTCCACTATAGGCCCATTAGCGCTCAGAATGTCAACTTGCAGTTTCTACAGAAAGAGTGTTTCAGAACTGCTCAATCAAAAGCAAGATTCAACTCTATTAGTTGAATGGACCGAACGGAAAGAAGTTTCACAGAATGCTTCTCTGTAGTTTTTATTTGAAGATATTCCTTTTTCCACTATAGGCCCCTTAGCGCTCAGAATGTCCACAAGCAGTTTCTACTGAAAGAGTGTTTCATAACTGCGCAATCAAAACTAAGGTTGAACTCTGTTAGTTGAATGCACAGAACAGAAAATAGCTTTACAGAATGCTTCTGTATAGTTTTTCTTTGAAGATATTCCTTTTTCCACTATGTGACTCTTAGTGCTCCGAATGTCCTCTTGCGGTTTCTATATAAAGAGGCTTTCAGAACTCGTCAGTCAAAGTAAGCTTCCACTCTCTTAATTGAATGCTCAAATCAGAAAGAAGTTTCACACAATGCTTCTGTGTGGTTTTAATTTGAAAATATTCCTTTTTCCACTATAGGCCCCTTAGTGCTCCGAATGTCCACTTGCGGTTTCTACAGAGTGTTTCAGAACTCCTCAATCAAAAGTAAGATTCAGCTCTGTTAGCTGAATACACGGATAAGAAAGAAGTTAAACAGAATGCTTCTGTGTAGTTTTTACTTGAAGATATTCCTTTTTCCACTATAGGCCCCATAGCGCTTAGAATGTCCCCCTGCGGTTTCTACAGAAAGATTGGTTCAGATCTCCTCTATCAAAAGTAAGTTTCAACTCTGTTAGTTGAATGCACAGATCAGAAAGAAGTTTCACAGAATGCTTCTGTATAGTTTTTATTTGAAGATATTCTTTTTTCTAGTTTAGGCCCCTTAGCGCTCCGAATGTCCACTTGCGGTTTCTACAGAAAGAGTGTTTCAGAATGCCTCCATGAAAAGTAAGGTTCAACACTGTGTGTTGAATGCACAGATCAGAAAGAAGTTCCACAGAATGCTTCTCTGTAGTTTTTTTGAAGATATTCCTTTTTCCACTGCACGGCCCATAACGCTCTGAAAGTCCCCTTGCGGTTTCTACTGAAAGAGTGTTTCAGAACTCCTCAATCGAAAGTAATGTTCAACTCTGTGAGTTCAGTGTACAGATCAAAAAGGAGTTTCACAGAATGCTTCTGTGTAGTTTTAATTCGAAGCTATTCCTTTTTCCACTATAGGCCCCTTAGCACTCCAAATGTCCGTTTGCGGTTTCAACAGAAAGAGTGTTTCAGAACTCCTCGATCAAAAGTCAGGTTCAAATCTGTGAGTTGAATGCACAGATCAGAAACAAGTTTAACAGAATGCTTCTGTGTAGTTTTTAATTGAAGGAATTTTTTTTTACACTGTAGGCCTCCTGGAGCTCCGAATGTCCACTTGCGGTTTCTACAGAGAGAGTCTTTCAGAGCTCGTCAGTCAAAGTAAATTTCAACTCTCTTAGTTGAATGCAGAAATCAGATAGGAGTTTCACAGAATAATTCTGTGTAGCTTTTATTTGAAGATATTCCTTTTTCCACTATAGGCCCCTTAGAACTCTGAATGTCCAATTGCGGTTTCTACAGAAAGTGTGTTTTAGAACTCCTCAACCAAATGTAAGATTCAACACTGTTAATTGAATGCACAGATAAGAAAGAAGTTGAACAGAATGCTTCTGTTTAGTTTTTACTTGTAGATATTCCTTTTTCCACTATACGCATCTTACCGCTAAAAAGGTCCACTTGCAGTTTCTAGAGAAAGAGTGTTTCAGATCTCCTCAATCAAAAGTAAGGTTCAACTCTGTTTGTTGAATGCACAGATCAGAAAGAAGTTTCACAGAAGGCCTATGTGTAGTTTTTATTTGAAGATATTCCTTTTTCCACTATAGGCCTCATAGCGCTCCAAATGTCAACTTGCATTTTCTACAGTAAGTGTTCTTCAGAACTCTTCAATCAAAAGTAAGTTTCAACTCTGTTACTTGAATGGACAGAACAGAAAGAAGTTTCACAGAATGCTTCTGTGTAGTTTTTATTTGAAGATATTCCTTTTTCCACTATAGGCCCCTTAGCGCTCCGAAATTCCACTTGCTGTTTCTACAGAAAGAGGGTTTCAGAACTCCTCAATCAAAAGTAAGGTCCCACGCTGTTAGCTGAATGTACAGATCAGAAGGAAGTTTCACCGAATGCTTCTGTGTATTTTTTATTTGAAGATATTCCTTTTCCACTATAGGACCCTTTGAGCTCTGAATGTACACTTGCGGTTTCTGCACAAAGAGTTTTTCAGATCTCTTCTATCAAAAGTAAGGTTCAACTCTGTTAGTTGAATCACAGATCAGAAAGAACTTTCACAGAATCCTTCTGTGCAGTTTTTATTTGAAGATATTCCTTTTTGCACTGTAGGTCCCTTAACGCTCCAAATGTCCACTTGTGGTTTCTACAGAAAGAGTGTTTCAGAACTCCTCAATCAAAAGTAGTATTTTATTCAGTTAGTTGAGTGCACAGATCAGAAAGAAGTTTCACAGAATTCTTCTGTGTACTTTTTATTTGAAGATATTCCTTTTTCCACTACAGGCCCCTTTGCGCTCCAAATGTAAACTTGCGGTTTCTACGGAAAGAGTGTTTCAGAAGTAAGGTTCAACTCTGTTAGTTGAATGCACAGATCAGAAAGAAGTTTCACAGAATGCTTCTTTGTATTTTTTATTTCAAGATATTCCTTTTTCCACTATAAGACCCTTAGCGCTCCGAATGTCCACTTGCAGTTTCTACAGAAAGAGTGTTACAGAACTCATCTATCAAAAGGAAGGTTCAACTCTCTTAGATCAATGCACAGATCAGAAAAAATTCTAACAGAGCGCTTCAGTGTAGCTCGTATTTGAATACATTCCTTTTTCAACTATACGCCCCTAAGCGCTCTGAATGTCCACCTGCAGTTTCTACAGAAAGACTCTTTCAGAACTCCTCAATCAAAAGTAAGGTTCAACTCTGTTAGTTGAAAGCAGAGATCAGAAAGACGTTTCACAGAATGCTTCTGTGTGGTTTTCATTTGAAGATACTCCATTTTCCGCTGAAGGCCCATTGGCATACCGAATGTCCACGTGCGGCTTCTACAGAAAGAGTATTTCAGAACTGCTTAAGCAAAAGTAAGTTTCAGCTCTGTTAGTTGAATACGCAGATCAGAAATCTGTTTCACAGAATGCTTCTGTGTAGTTTTTATTTGACGATATTCCTTTTTCCACTGTAGGCCCCTGTGTGCTCTGAATGTCCACTTGCAGTTTCTACAGAAAGAGTGCTTCAGAACTGCTCAATCAAAAGTAAGGTTCAACACCGTTAGTTGAATGCAGCGATCAGAACGAAGTTTCACAGAATGCTGCTGTGTAGTTTTTATTTGAGGATATTTCTTTTTCCACTATAGGGCCCTTAGCGCTCCGAATGTCCAGTAGCAATTTCAACAGAAAGAGTGTTTCAGAACTGCACAATAAAGGGAAGGTTCAAAACCACTTGTTGAATGCACAGATCAGAAAGACGTTTCACAGAATGCTTCTGTGTAGTTTTTATTTGAAGATATTCCTTTTTCCACTATAGGCCCCTCAGCGCTCCGAATGTCCACTTGCAGTTTCTACAGAAAGAGTGTTTCAGGACTCCTCAATCAAAAGTAAGTTTCAACTGTGTTAGATGAATGCACAGATCAGAAAGAAGTTTCACAGAATGCTTCTGAGTAGTTTTTATTTGAAGATATTCCTTTTTCCACTATAGACCAATTAGCGCTATGATCGTCCACTTGCAATTTCTACAGAAAGAGTGTTTCATAACTGCTCTATCAAAAGTATGGTTCAACTCTGTTAGTTTTATGCACAGATCAGAAAGGAGTTTCAGAGAATGATTCTGTGTAGTCTTTATTTGAAGATATTCCTTTTTCCTCTATAGACCACTTAGCGCTCCGAACGTCCACTTGCAGTTTCTACAGAAAGCGTGTCTCAGAACTGCTCAATCAAAAGTAAGGTTCAACTCTGTTAGATGAATGCGTAGATTGGAAAGAATTTTCACAGAATGCCTCTGCATAGTTTTTATTTGAGGATATTCCTTTTTCCACTATAGGCCCCTAAGTGCTCTGAATGTCCACTTGCACTTTCTACAGAAAGAGCGTTTCAGAACTCCTCAGTAAAAAGTAATGTTCAACTCTGTTAGTTGAATGCACAGATCGGAAAGAAGTTCCACAGAATCCTTCTGTGTAGTTTTTATTTGAAGACATTCCTTTTTCCACTGTAGGCCCTGTAGCGCTCCGTATGTCCACTTGCAGTTTCTACAGAAAGCGTGTTTCAGAACTACTGAATCAAAAGTAAGGTTCAGGTCTGTTAGCTGAATGCACAGATCAGAAAGAAGTTTCACAGAATCCTTCTGTGTAGTTTTTATTTGAAGATATTCCTCTTTCTACTACAGACCCCTTATAGTTCCGAATGTCCGCTTGCGGTTTCTACAGAAAGAGTGTTTCAGAACTCTTCAATCAAGAGTGAGGTTCAACTCTGTTAGCTGAATGCGCCCATCAGAACAAAGTTTCACAGAATTCTTCTGTGTAGTTTTTATTTGAATATATTCCTTTTTCCAGTAGAGGACCCTTAGCACTCCGAATGTCCACTTGCAGTTTCTACAGAAAGAGTGTTTCAGAGCTGCTCAATCAAAAGACATGTTCAGCTCTGTTAGCTGAATGCACAGATCAGAAAGAAGTTTCACAGAATGCTTCTGTGTAGTTTTTAGCTGAAGTCATTCCTTTTTCCACTATAGGCCTCTTAGCGCTCCGAACGTCCACTTGCAGTTTCTACAGAAAGCGTGTCTCAGAACTGCTCAATCAAAAGTAAGGTTCAACTCTGTTAGATGAATGCATAGATTGGAAAGAATTTTCACAGAATGCCTCTGCGTAGTTTTTATTTGAGGATATTCCTTTTTCCACTATAGGCCCCTAAGTGCTCTGAATGTCCACTTGCACTTTCTACAGAAAGAGCGTTTCAGAACTCCTCAGTTAAACGTAATGTTCAGCTCTGTTAGTTGAATGCACAGATCGGAAAGAAGTTCCACAGAATCCTTCTGTGTAGTTTTTATTTGAAGACATTCCTTTTTCCACTGTAGGCCCTGTAGCGCTCCGTATGTCCACTTGCAGTTTCTACAGAAAGGGTGTTTCAGAACTACTGAATCAAAAGTAATGTTCAGGTCTGTTAGCTGAATGCACAGATCAGAAAGAAGTTTCACAGAATCCTTCTGTGTAGTTTTTATTTGAAGATATTCCTCTTTCTACTACAGACCCCTTATAGTTCCGAATGTCCGCTTGCGGTTTCTACAGAAAGAGTGTTTCAGAACTCTTCAATCAAGAGTGAGGTTCAACTCTGTTAGCTGAATGCGCCCATCAGAACAAAGTTTCACAGAATTCTTCTGTGTAGTTTTTATTTGAATATATTCCTTTTTCCAGTAGAGGACCCTTAGCACTCCGAATGTCCACTTGCAGTTTCTACAGAAAGAGTGTTTCAGAGCTGCTCAATCAAAAGAAAAGTTCAGCTCTGTTAGCTGAATGCACAGATCAGAAAGAAGTTTCACAGAATGCTTCTGTGTAGTTTTTAGCTGAAGACATTCTTTTTTCCACTATAGGCCCCTTAGCGCTCCGAATGTCCACTTTCAGTTTCTACAGAAAGAGTGTTTCAGAGCTGCTCAATCAAAAGTAAGGTTCAACTCTGTTAGTTGAATGCACATATCAGAAAGAAGTTTCACAGAATGCTTCTGTGTAGGTTTTATTTGAGGATATTCCTTTTTCCTCTATAGGCCCCACAGCGCTCCGAATGTCCACTTGCACTTTCTACAGAAAGAGTGTTTCAGAACTGCTCAATCAAAGGCTAGGTTCAACTCCGTTAGTTGAATGCACGGATCAGAGATAACTTTCACAGACTACTTCTGTGTGGTTTTTATTTGAAGATATTGCTTTTTCCACTATGGGCCCCTTACCGCTCAGAATGTCCACTAGCAGATTCTACAGAAAGAGTGTTTCAGAACTGCACAATCAAAAGTAAGGTTCAACTCTGTTAGTTGAATGCACAGATCAGAAAGTAGTTTCACAGAATGCTTCTGTGTAATTTTTATATGACCATATTCCTTTTTCCACTATAGGCCGCTGATCGCTGCGTATGTCCAATTGCAGTTTCTACAGAAAGAGTGTTTAAGAACTGCGCAATAAAATGTAAGGTTCAACTCTGTTAGTTGAATGCACAGATCGGAAAGTAGTTTCACGGAATGCTTCTGTGTAGTTTTTATTTGAAGACATTGCTTTTTCCACCATAGGTCCCTTAGCGCTCCGAATGTCCTGTTGCAGTTTCTACATAATGAGTGTTTCAGAACTCCTCAATCAAAAGCAAGGTTCAACTCTGTTAGTTGAATATAGAAATCAGATAGTAGTTTCACAGAATGCCTCTGTATAATTTTTATTTGAAGATATTCCTTTTTCCACTATAATTCTCTTAGCGCTCCAAATATCCACTTGCAGTTTCTACAGAAAGATTGTTTCAGAACTCCTCAACCAAAATTAAGGTTCAACACTGTTTGTTGAATTCACAGAACAGAAAGAAGTTTCACAGAATGCTTCTGTGTATTTTTTATTCAGAGATATTCCTTTTTCCACTATTGGCCCCTTTGTGCTCTGAATGTCCACTTGCAGTTTCTACAGAAAGAGTGTTTCAGAACTCCTCAATCAAATTAAGGCTCTACTCTCTTAGTTGAATGCACAGATCAGAAAGGAGTTTCATAGAATGCTTCTGTGTTGTTTTTATTTGAATACATTACTATTTCCACTAAAGGCCCTGAGTGCTCGGAATGACAGCTGTCAGTTTCTACAGAAAGAGTGTATCAGAACTGCTCAATCAAAAGTAAGGTTGAACTCTGTTATATGAATGCTCAGATCAGAAAAAAATTTCACACAGTGCTTCTGTGTAGTTTTAATTTGAAGATATTACTTTTTCCACTATACGCCCCATAGTGCTAAGAATGTCTGCTTGCAGTTTCTACAGAAAGAGTGTTTCAGAACTGCTCAATCAAAAGTACGGATAAACAAATTTAGTTGTATGCACAGATGAGAAAGTAGTTTCACAGAGTGCTTCTCTGTAGTTTTTCTTTGAAGCTGTTCTTTTATTCCACTATAGGCCCTTCAGCGCTATCAATGTCCACTTGCAGTTTCTACAGAAAGAGTGTTTCAGAACTGCTCAATCAAAAGTACGGATCAACACATTTGGTTGTATGTAGACATCACAAAGGAGTTTCACAGAATGCTTCTCTGTAGATTTTATTTGAAGCTATTCATTTATTCCACTATAGGCCCCATAGCTCTCTGAATGTCCACTTGCAGTTTCTACAGAAAGAGTGTTTCAGAACTCCTGAATCAAAAGTAAGTTTCAACTCTGTTAGCTGAATGCACAGATCACAAAGATGTTTCACAGAATGCTTCTGTGTGGTTTTTATTTGAAGATATTCCTTTTTCCACTAAAGGCCTCTTAGCGCTACGAATGTCCGCTTGCAGTTTCTACAAAAAGAGAGTTTCAGAACTGCTCAATCAAAATTCGGTTCAACAATTTTACTTGTATGCACAGATCACAAAGGAGTTTCACAGAATGCTTCCGTGTAGTTTTTAATTGAAGATATTCCTTTTACCACTATAGGCCCCTTAGCGCTCGGAAAGCCACTTGCAGCTTCTACACTAAGAGTTTTTCAGAACTGCTCAGTGAAATGTAAGGTTCAACTCTGTTAGATGAGTACATGGATCAGGAAGAAGTTTCACAGAATGCTTAACTGTATTGTTTATTTGAAGGTATTCGTTTTTCCACTATGGGGCCCTTTGCGCTCCGAATGTCCACTTGCAGTTTCAACAGAAAGTGTGTTTCAGAACTGCTCAGTCAAAACTAAGGTTCAACTCTGTTAGTTGAATGCACAGATCAGAAAGAAGTTTCACAGAATGCTTCTGTGTAGTTTTTGTTTGAAGATATCCCTTTTTCCACTATAGGCCTTTTAGCGCTCGGAATGTCAACTTGCAGTTTATACAGAAAGAGTGTTTCAGAACTGCTCAATCAACAGTAAGGTTCAACTCTGTTAGTTCAATGCCCACATCAGAAAGATGTTACACAGAATGCTTCTGTGTAGTTTTTATTTGAAGATATTCCTTTTTCCACTTTAGGCCTCTTAGCGCTCTGAATGTCCACGTGCAGTTTCCACAGAAAGATTGTTACAGAACTCCTCAATCAAAGGTAAGGTTCAACTCAGTTACTTGAAGGCACACATCAGAAAGACGTTTCACAGAATGCTTCTGTACAGTTTTTATAGGAAGTTATTCCTTTTTCCACTATTGGCCCTATAGCACTCCGAATGTCCGCTTGCGGTTTTTACAGAAAGATTGTTTCAGCACAGCTCAATCAAAAGTAAGATACAACTCGGTTCGTTGAATGCACAGATCAGAAAGAAGTTTCACAGAATGCTTCTGTGTATTTTTTATTTGAAGATATTCCTTTTTACACTATAGGTCCCTAAGCGCTCCGAATTTCCGCTTGCAGTTTCTAAAGAAAGAGTGTTTCAGAACTGCTCAATCAAAAATAAGGTTCTACTCTCTTTCTTCAATGCACAGATCAGAAAGAAGTTTCACAGGATTGTTCTGTGTAGTTTTTGTTTGAATATAATCCTTTTTCCACTATACAAACCTTAACGCTCCGAATGTCCACTTGCAGTTTCTACAGAAAGAGCCTTTCAGAACTGCTCAATCAAAAGTAAGGTTCAACTCTGTTAATTCAATGCACAGATCAGAAAGAAGTTTCACAGAACGCTTCTGTGTGGTTTATATTTGAAGATATTCCTTTTTCCACTAAAGGCCTTTTAGGGCTCCGAATGTCCACTTGCAGTTTCTACAGAAAGAGTGTTTCAGAAGTGCTCAATCAAAACTAAGGTTCAACTCTGTTAATGGAATGTACAGATCAGTAAGAAGTTTCACAAAATGCTTCTGTGTAGTTTTTATTTGAAGATATACCTTTTTCCACTATAGGCCCCTTAGCGCTCCGAATGTCCACTTGCAGTTTCTACAGAAAGTGTGTTTCCTAACTGCTCAATCAAAAGTAAGGTTCTACCCTGTTAGTTGAATGCACAGATCAGAAAGAGGTTTCACAGAATGCTTCTGCGTAGTTTTTATTTGAAGATATTCCTTTTTCCACAGTAGGCCCCTTAGCGATCCAAACGTCCACTTGCAGTTTCTACAGAAAGAGTGTTTCTGAACTGCTCAGTCAACAGTAAGTTTCAACTCTGTTAGTTCAACGCCCACATCAGAAAGATGTTACACAGAATGCTTCTGTGTAGTTTTTATTTGAAGATATTCCTTTTTACACCTTAGGCCACTTAGCGCTCTGAATGTCCACTTGCAGTTTCCACAGAAAGATTGTTACAGAACTCCTCAATCAAAGGTAAGGTTTAACTCTGTTACTTGAAGGCACACATCAGAAAGAAGTTTCACAGAATGCTTCTGTAGAGTTTTTATATGAAGTTATACTTTTTCCACTGTAGACCCCTCAGCGCTGCAAATGTCCATTTGCAGTTTCTGCAGAAAGAGTGTTTCATAACTGTCCAATCAAAAGTACGGTTCAACTCTTTCAGTTGAATGCACATGTCAGAAAGGAGTTTCACAGAATGGTTCTGTGTAGTTTTTATTTGAAGATATTCCTTTTTCCAATATACGCCCCTTAGCGCTCCGAATATCTACTTGCAGTTTCTACAGAAAGAGTCTTTTAGAACTGCCCAATCAAAAGTACGGTTCAACTCTTTCAGCTGAATGCACATGTCAGAAAGAAGTTTCACAGAATGGTTCCGTGTAGTTTTTATTTGAAGACATTCCTTTTTCCACTATAGGCCCTTAGCGCTATGAATGTCCACTGGCAGTTACCACAGAAAGAGTGTTTCAGAAATGCTCAATCAAAAGTATGGTTCAACTCTTTTAGTTGAATGCACATTTCAGATAGAAGTTTCACAGAATGCTTCTGTGTAGTTTTTATTTGAAGATATTCCTTTTTCCACTATAGGCCGCTTAGAGCTCCGAATGTCCACTTGCAGTTTCCACAGAAAGAGTGTTTCAGAACTGCTCAATCAAAAGTAATTTTCATCTCTATTAGTTGAATGCACAGATCAGAAAGAAGTTTCACAGAATGGTTCTGTGTTGTTTTCATTTGAAGATATTCCTTTTTCCACTATATGTCCCTTAGCGCTATTAATGTCCACATGCAGTTTCTACAGAAAGAGTCTTTCAGAACTGCTCAATGTAAAGTAAGGGCCAATTCTGTTCGTTGAATGCACAGATCATAAAGAAGTTTCACAGAATGCTTCTGTGTAGTTTTTATTTGAATATATTACTTTTTCCACAATAGGCCCTTTAATGCTCCTAATATCCTCTTGCAGTTTCTACAGAAAGAGTGTTTCAGAACTGCTCAATCAAAAGTGAGGTTCAACTCTGTTAGTTGAATGCACAGAAGAGCAAGAAGTTTCACAGAATGCTTCTGTGTAGTTTTTATTTGAAGATAATCTTTTCCAACTGTAGGCTCCTTTGCGCTCCGAATGTCTGCTTCGGGTTTCTACAGCAAGACATTTTCAGAACTGTTAAATCAAAAGTAGTGTTCACATCTGTTATTTGAATGCTCAGATCAGAAAGAAGTCTCACAGAATGCTTCTGTGTAGTTTCTACTTGAAGATATTCCTAAATCCACTATAGGCCCTTAGGGCTCTGAATGTCCTCTTGCAGTTTCTACAGAAAGAATGATTCAGAACTGCGCAATGAAAAGTAAGGTTCAGCTCTGTTAGTTGAATGCACAGAACAGAAAGAAGATTCAAAGAATGCTTCTGTGTAGTTTTTATTTGAAGTTATTCCTTTTTCCAAAATAGGCCCCTTAGCGCTCCAAATGTCCACTTGCAGATTCTACAGAAAGAGCGTTTCAGAACTGCTCAATCAAAAGTAAGTTTCAACTCTGTTAGTTGAATGCACAGAACACAAAGAAGTTTCACGGAATGCTTCTGTTTAGTTTTTATTTGAAGATATTCTTTTTTCCACTATAGGCCTCAGAGCGCTCCGAATGTCCACTTGCACTTTCTACAAAAAGAGTGTTTCAGAACTACTCAGTCAAAAGTAATCTTCAACCCTGTTAGTTGAATGCACAGAACAGAAAGTAGTTTCACAGAATGCTTCTGTGTAGTTTTTATTTGAAGATATTCCTTTTTCCAGTATAGGCCCATTAGCGCCCAGAATGTCCAATTGCAGTTTCTACAGAAAGAGTGTTTCAGAACTGCTCAAACAAAAGTAAAGTTCAACTCTGTTAGTTGAATGCACGGAACCAAAAGCAGTTTCACAGAATGCTTCTGTGTAGTTTTTATTTGAAGATATTCCTTTTTCCACTACAGGCCCCTTACTATTCTGAATGTCCACATGCAGTGTATACAGAAAGAGAGTTTCAGAACAGCTCAATCAAAAGTAAGCTTTAACTCTGTTAGATGAATGCACAGAAAAGAGAGAAGTTTCACAGAATGCTTCTGTGTTGTTTTTATTTGAAGATAGTCCTTTTTCGGCTATATTCCCCTTAGCGCTCCGAATGTCCACTAGCCATTTCTACTGAAAGAGTGTTTCAGAACTGCTCAATCAAAAGTAAGGTTCAACCCTGTTCGTTCAATGCACAGATAAGAAAAATGTTTCACAGAATGCTTCTGTGTAGTTTTTATTTGATAATATTCCTTTTCCCATAAAGGCTCCTTAGCAATCAGAATGTCCACTTGCAGTTTCTAGACAAAGAGTGTTTCAGAACTCCTCCATCAAAAGTAAGGTTCAACTCTGTTAGTTGAATGCACAGATCAGAAAGAAGTTTCACAGAATGTTTCTGTGTAGTTTTCATTTGAAGATATTCCTTTTTCCACTATAGGCCCCATAACGCTCCAAATTCCACTTGTAGTTTCTACAGAAAGAGTGTTTCAGAACTTCTCAATCGAAAGTATGGTTCAACTCTGTTAGTTGAATGTGCAGATCAGAAGGACGTTTCACAGACTGCTTCTGTGTAGTTTTTATTTGAAAATATTCCTTTTCCAATCTTGGCCCCTTAGGTCTCCGAATGTCCAGTTGCAGTTTCTACATAAAGAGTGTTTCAGAACACCTCAATCAAAAATAAGGTTCAACTCTGTTATTTGAATGCACAGATCAGAAAGAAGTTTCACAGAATGCTTCTGTGTAGTTTTTATTTGAATATATTCCTTTTTCCACTGTAGGCCCCTTAGCGTTCTAAATTTCCACTTGCAGTTTCCACAGAAAGAGTGTTTCAGAACTCCTCAATCAAAAGTAAGGTTCAACTCTCTTAGTTGAATGCACAGATCAGAAAGAAGTTTCACATAATCTTTTTGTGTAGTTTTTATTTGAAGATATTCCTTTTTCCACAATTGGCCGCCTAGAGCTCCGAGTGGCCACTAGCAGTTTCTACAGAAATAGTGTTTCAGAACTGCTTAATCAACAGTAAGCTTCAACTCTGTTTGCTGAATTCACAGATCTGAAAGGAGTTTCACAGAATGCTTCTGTGTATTTTTTATTTAAAGATATTCCTTTTTCCACTATAGGCCCCTTAGCGATCTGAATGTCCACTTGCAGTTTGTACAGAGTCCTTCAGAACTGCTCAATCAAAAGTAAGATTCAACTCTGTTAGTTGCATGCACAGAGTAGACAGAAGTTTTACAGAATGCCTCTGTGTAGTTTTTATTTGAAGATATTCCTTTTTGCACTATAGGCCACTTATCGCTCCGAATGTCCACGTGCAGTTTCTACAGAAAGAGTGTGTCAGAACTCGTCAATCAAAAGTAAGATTCAACTCTGTTAGTTGAATTCGCAGAGAAGAAAGAAGTTTCACAGCATGCTTGTGGGTAGATTTTATTTGAAGTTATTCCTTTTTTCACTATAGGACCCTTAGATCTCAAAATGTCCGGTTGCAGTTTCTGCAGAAAGAGTTTTTCAGAAGTGCTGAATCAAAAGTAAATTTTGACTCCATTTGTTGAATGCACAGATCAGAAATTAGTGTCACAGAATGCTTCTGTGTACTTTTTATTTCAATTTATTCCTTTTTCCAATATAGGCCCCTTTGCGATCCGAATGTCCACTTGGAGTTTCAATAGAAAGAGTGTTTCAGAACTGCTCAATCAAAAGTAAAGTTCAACTCTGTTAGTTGAATACACAGATCAGAAAGGAGTTTTACAGATTGCTTCTGTGTAGTTTTTATTTGAAGATATTCCTTTTTCCGCAATAGGCAACTCAGCGCTCCGAATGTCCACTTGCACTTTCTACGGAAAGAGTGTTTCAGAACTGCTCAGTCAACAATAAGCTTCAATTCAGTTAGTTGATTGCCCAGAACAGAAAGAAATTTCACAGAATGCTTCCGTGTAGTTTTCATTTGAAGATATTCCTTTTTCCACTGTAGGCCCCGTAGCACTCAGAAAATCCACTTGCAGTTTCTACAGAAAGAGTGTTTCAGAATTGATCAATCAAAGGTAAGCTTCAACTCTTTTAGTTGAATGCATAGAACAGAAAGTAGTTTCACAGAATGCTTCTGTGTAGTTTTTATTTGAGGATAATCCTTTTTCTACTGTTGGCCCCTTAGCGTTCCGAATGTCCTCTTGCAGTTTCTACAGAAAGAGTGTTTCAGAACTGCTCAATCAAAAGTTAGCTTCAACTCTGTTAATTGAATCCAAAGAACAGAAAGCAGTTTCACCGAATGCTTCGGTGTAGTTTTCATTTGGAGGCATTCCTTTCTCCACAATAGGCTCCTTAGTTCTCCGCATGTCCACTTGCAGTTTCCCCATAAAGAGTGTTTCAGAACTGCTCAATCAAAAGTAAGCTTCAGCTCTGTTAGTTGAATGCACAGAACAGAAAGAAGTTTCACAGAATCCTTCTGGGAAGTTTTTATTTGGAGATATTACTTTTTCCACTACAGGCCACTTAGCTTTCCGAATATCACTTGCAAATCCAACAGAAAGAGAGTTTCAGAACTGCTCAATCAAAAGTAAGCTTCAACTCTGTTATTTGAATTCAAAGAACAGAAAGAAGTTTCAAAGAATGCTTCTGTGTAGTTTTATTTGGAGATATTCCTTTTCACTATAGGCCCCTTAGCGCTCAGAATGTCCACTTGCAGTTTCTACACAAAGAATATTTCAGATCTGCTCAGACAAATGCAAGCTTGAAATCTGTTAGTTGAATGCACAGAACAGAAAGTAGTTTCACAAAATGCTTCTGTGTAAATTTTATTCAATGATATTCCTTTTTCCTCTATAGGACCCTTATCGCTACGAATGTCCACTTGCAGTTTCTACAGAAAGAGTGTTTCAGAACTGCTCAATCAAATGTAAGCTTCAACTCTGTTAGTTGAAGGCACAGAACAGAAAGAAGTTTCACAGAATGCTTCTCTTTAGTTGTTATTTGAAGATAATACTTTTTCCAGTGTAGGCCTCTTAGCGAACCGAATGTCCACTTGAAGTTTCTACAGAAAGTGTGTTTCAAAACTGCTCAATCAAAAGTAAGGTACAACCCTGTTTGTTGAATGAACAGAACAGAAACAAGTTTCACAGAATGCTTCTCTGTAGTTTTTATTTGTAGATATTTCTTTTTCCACTATAGGCCCCTAAGCATTCCGAATGTCCACTTGCAGATCTACAGACTGCTTCAGAACTGCTCAATCAAAAGTAAGTTTCAACTCTGTTAGTTGAATGCACAGAACAGAAAGCAGTTTCAGACAATGCTTCGGTGTAGTTTTTATTTGAAGATATTCCCTTTTCCATGACAGGCCCCTTAGCACTCAGAATGTCCACTTGCAGTTTCTACATAAAGAGTGTTTCAGAACTGCTGAATCAAAAGTAAGCTTCAACTCTGTTAGTTGAATACACAGAACAGAAAGAGGTTTCACAGAATGCTTCTGTGTAGTTTTTATTTGAAGATATTCCTTTTTCCACTATAGGCCCCTTAGCACCTTGAATGTCCACTTGCAGTTTCTAAAGATAGAGTGTTCAGAACTGCTCAATCAAAAGAACGCTTCAATTCCGTTAGTTGAATGCACAGAACAGAAAGGAGTTTCACAGAATGCTTCTGTGTAGTTGTTATGTGGAGATAATCCTCTTTCCACTGTAGGCACCTCAGCGCTTCGAATGTCCACTTGCAGATTCTACAGAAAGAGTGTTTCAGAACTGCGCAATCAAAAGTAAGCTCCTACTCTGTTAGTTGAATGCACAGAAGAGAAAGAATTTTCACACAATGCTTCTGTGTAGTTTTATTCGAAGATATTCCTTTTTCCCCTATAGGCCCCTTAGCGCCATGAATGTCCACATGCAGTTCTACAGAAAGAGTGTTTCAGAAATGCTCAATCAAAAGTAAGCTTCAACTCTCTTAGTTGAATGCACAGAACAGAAAGAAGTTTCACAGAATGTTTCTGTGTAGTTTTTATTTGAAGATATTCCTTTCTGCACTATAGGCCCCTTAGCGCTGCGTATGTCCACTTGTAGATTGTACAGAAAGAGTGTTTCAGAACTGCTCAATCAAAATAAGCTTCAACTCTGTTAGTTGAATGCACAGAACAGAAAGAAGTTTCACAGAAGGCTTCTGTGTAGTTTTTGTTTGGAGATATTCCTTTTTCAACTATAGGCCCCTTTGCGCTCCGAATGTCCTCTTGCAGTTTCTACAGAAAGAGTGTTTCAGAACACCTCAATCAAAAGTAAGTTTTAACTCTGTTAGTTTAATGCCCACAACAGAAAGAAGTTCCACTGAATGCTTATGTGTAGTTTTTATTTGAAAATATTACTTTTTCCACTGTAGGCCCCTTAGCTTTCCGAATATCCAACTGCAGTTTCTACAGAAAGGGTATTTCAGAACTGCTCAATCAAAAGTAAGCTTCAACTCTGTTAGTTGAATGCACAACAGCAAAAAAGTTTCACAGAATGCTTCTGAGTAGTTTTAATTTGAAGATATTACTTTTTCCTCTATATGCCAATTAGCGCTCTGAGTATCCACTTTCACTTTCTACAGAAAGAGTGTTTCAGAACTGCTCAATCAAAAGCAAGCTTCAACTCTGTTAGTTGAATGTGCAGAACAGAAAGAAGTTTCACAGAATGCTTCTGTGTAGTTTTTATTTGATGATATTCCTATTTGCACTATAGGCCCCTTAGCGCTCACAATGAACAATTGCAGTTTCTACAGAAAGAGTGTTTCAGAACTGCTCAATCAAAGGTAATCTTCAACTCTGTTATTTGAATGTACAAAACAGAAAGATGTTTCACAGAATGCTTCTGTGTAGTTTTAATTTGAAGATATTCCTTTTCCCACTATAGGCCCCTTAGCGCTCCGAATGTCCACTAGCAGTTTCTACAGAGAGAGTTTTTCAGAACTGCTCAATCAAAAGTAAGCTACAACTCTGTGAGTTGAATGCACAGAACAGAAAGAAGTTTCACAGAATGCTTCTGTGTTGTTTTTATTTGGAAATATTCCTTTTTCCACTATAGGACCCTTAGCACTCGAATATCCACTTGCAGTTTCTACAGAAAGAGTGTTTCATAATTGCTCCATCAAAAGTGGGCTGAAAATCTGTTAGTTGAATACACAGAACAGAAAGAAGTTTCACAGAATTCTTCTGTGCAGTTTGTATTTGAGGATATTCCTTTTTCCAGTATGGGTCCCTTAGCACCCAGAGTGTCCTATTCCAGTTTGTACAGAAAGACTGTTTCTGATGTGCTCAAAAAAAGTAAGCTTCAACTCTGTTAGTTGAATGCACAGAACAGTAAGAAGTTTCATAGAATGCTTCTGTGTAGTCTTTATTTGAAGATACTCCTTTTTCCACTATAGGCCCCTTAGCGCTCCGAATGTCCACTTGCAGTTTCTACCAAAGAGAGTTTCAGAACTGCTCAATCAAAAGTATGCTTTAACTCTGTTAGTTGAATTCACAGAAGATAAAGAAGTTTCACAGAATGCTTCTGTGTAGTTTTTATTTGAGGATATTACTTTTTCCACTATAGGCCCATTAGCTCTCCGAATGTCCACTTGCAGTTTCTACAGAAACATTGTTTCAGAAATGCTGAATCAAAACTAAATTGCAACTCTGTTAGTTGAATGCACAGAACAGAAAGAAGTTTCACAGAATGCTACCGTGTAGTTTTTATTTGAAGATATTCCTTTTTCCACAATAGGCCCCATTTTGCTCTGAATGTCCACGAGCAGTTTCTACAGAAAGAGTGTTTCAGAAGTGCTGAATCAAAAGTAAGAATCAACACTATTAGTTGAATGCACTGAAAAGAAAGGATCTTCACAGAATACTTCTATGTTGTTTTATTTGGAGATATTCCTTTTTCCACTATAATCCCCTTAGCGCTCCGAATGTCCACTTGCAGTTTCTACAGAAAGAGTGCTTCAGAACTGCTCAATCAAAAGTAAGCTTCAACTCTGTTAGCTGATTGCAGAGAAGAGAAAGAAGTTTCACAGAATGCTTCTGTGTGGTTTTTATTTGAAGATATTCCTTCTTCTACTATAGGCCCCTTAGTGTTCCAATATACACTTGCAGTTTCTACAGAAAGAGTGTTTCAGAACTGCTCAATCAAAAGTAAGCTTTATCTCTGTTAGTTGAATGCACGGAAAAGAAAGTAGTTTCACAGAATGCTTTGTGTAGTTTTTATTTGAATTTAGTTCTTTTCCCCTATAGGCCCCTTAGCGCACAGAATGTCCACTTGCAGTTTCTTCAGAAAGAGTGTTTCAGAACTGCTCAATCAAAAGTAAGCTTCAGCTCTGTTGGTTGAATGCACAGAACAGAAAGAAGTTCATATAATGCTTCTGTGTAGTTTTTATTTGAAGATATTCCTTTTTCCACCATAGGCGCCTTAGCACTCCGAATGTCCACTTGCATTTTCTACAGAAAGAGTGTTTCAGAACTGCTCAATCAAAAGGAAGCATCAACTCTGTTTGTTGAATGCACAGAACAGAAAGAAGTTTCACAGAATGTTACAGTGTAGTTTTTATTTGAAGATATTCCTTTTTCCCCTATAGGCCCTTAGCAGTCCGAATGTCCAGATGCACTTTCTACAGAAAGAGTGTTTCAGAATTGCTCAATCAAAAGTAAGTTTCAACTCTGTTAGTTCAATGCACAGAACAGAATGTAGTTTCACAGAATTCTTCTGTGTAGTTTTTGTTTGAAGATATTCCTTTTTCCACTATAGGCCAATTAGTGCTCAGAATGTCCACTTGCAGTTTCTACAGAAAGAGTGTTTCAGAACTTCTCAATCAAAGGTAAGCTTCAGCTCTGTTGGTTGAATGCACAGAACAGAAAGTAGTTTCACAGAATGCTTCTGTGTAGCTTTTATTTGGAGATATTACTTTTTCCACTATGGGCCCCTTAGCTCTCCGAATGTCCACTTGCAGTTTCTACACAAAGAGTGTTTCAGTACTGCTCAATCAATCAAAAGTAAGCTTCAAAACTGTTAGGTGAATACACAGAACAGAAAGAAGTTTCACAGAATGCTTCTGTGTAGTTTTTATTTGGAGATACTCCTTATTCCTCCATAGGCCCCTTAGCGCTCCGAATGTCCACTTGCAGTTTCTACAGAAAGAGTGTTTCAGAACTGCTAAATCAAAAGTAAGCTTCAACTCTGTTAGTTGAATGCACAGAACAGAAAGAAGTTTCACAGAATGCCTCTGTGTAGTTTTTAGTTGGCGATTTTTCTTTTTCCACTATAGGCCCCTTAGCACTCTGAATGTCCACTTGCAGTTTCTACAGAAAGAGTGTTTCAGAACTGCTCAATCAAATGTAAGGTTCAACTCTGTTAGTTGAATGCACAGAACAGAAAGAAGTTTCACAGAATGCTTCTGTGTACTTCTGATTGAGGATAATTCTTTTTCCACAATTGGCACCATAGTTTTCGGAATGGCCACTCGCACTTTCTACAGAAAGTGTGTTTCAGAACTACTCAATTAAAAGAAAGGTTCAACTCTGTTAGTTGAATGCACAGAACAGAAATAAGTTTCCCAGAATTCTTCTGTGTAGTTTTTATTTGGAGATATTCTTTTTTCCACTATGGGCCCACTAGCGCTTGGAATGTGCACATGCAGTTTCTTCGGAAAGAGTGTTTCAGAACTGCGCAATCAAAAGTAAATTCAACTCTGTTAGTTGAAAGCACGGAACAGAAAGAAGTTTCACAGAATGCTTCTGTGTAGTTTTCACTTGAAGATATTCCTTTTTCCAGTATAGACCCCTTAACGCTCAGAATGTCCACTTGCAGTTTCTACAGAAAGAATATTTCACAACTGCTCAATCAAAAGTAAGCTTCAACTCTCTTAGTTGATTGCACTGAACACAAAGGAGTTTCACAGAATGCTTCTGTGTAGTTTTTATTTGAAGCTATTCCTTTTTCCACTATAGGCCCCTTAGAGCACAGAATGTCCACTTGCACTTTCTACAGAAACAGAGTTCAGAAATGAGCATTCAAATGTAAGCTTCAAACTGTTAGCTGAATGTAGAGTAGAGGAAGATTTCCACAAAATGCTTCTGTGTAGTTTTATTTGAAGATATCCCTTTTTCCACTATAGGCCCCTTAGCACTCCACATTTCCAATTGCAGCTTACACAGAAAGAGTGTTTCAGAACTGCTCAAACAAAAGTAAGCTTTAACTCTGTTAGTTAAAGGCACAGAAGAGAAAGTAGTTTCACAGAATATTTCTGTGTAGTTTTTATTTTAATATATTCCTTTTTCCACTATAGGCCACTTTGCGCTCAGAATGTCCACTTGCAGTTTCTACAGAAAGAGTGTTTCAGAACTGCTCAATCAAAAGTAAGCTTCAACTCTGTTAGTTGAATGCACAGAACAGAAAGAATTTTCACGGAACGCTTCTGTGCAGTTTTTATTTGAGAATATTTCTTTTTCAACTATAGACCCCTTAGCGTTCGGAATGTCCTCTTGCAGGTTCTACAGAAAGAGTTTCAGAACTGCTCAAAAAAAGTAAGCTTAACTCTGTAGTCAATGCACAGAAGAAAAAGTTCACAGAACACTTCTATGTATTTATTTGAAGAATTGCTTTTTCCACTATAGGCAACTTAGGGCTCAGAATATCCACTTGCAGTTTCTACAGAAAGAGTGTTTCAGCTGCTCAATCAAAAGTAAGCTTCAACTATGTTATTTGAATGCACAGAAGAGAAAGTAGTTTACAGAACACTTCTATGTGGTATTTTTTGAAATTGTTTTCCATATAGGCAATTAGCTCAGAAATCCACTTGCATTTTACAGAAAGGTGTTTCAGAACTCTCAATCAAAGTAAGCTTCAACTCTGTTATTTGAATGCACAACAGAAAGAAGTTTCATAGAATGCTTCTTTGTTTTTATTGAGATATTTCTTTTCCATTAGCCTTAGCTTCTTACGTCGTTTTCGAAAGAGTGTTTCAGAACTGCTCAAAAAAGTAAGCTTCAACTTTTTAGTGAATAAGCCCACACAAAGAAGTCAGAGATGTTCTGGAGTTTTTGTGGAGATATTTCTTTTGCACTATATGCCCCTTAGCATTCGGAATGTCCGCTTGCTATTTCTACAGAAAGAGTGTTTCAGAACTGCTCAATCGAAAATAAGCTTCAACTCAGTTAGTTGAATGCACAGAACAGAAAGAAGTTTCACAGAATGCTTCTGTGTAGTTTGTATTTGAAGATACTCCTTTTCCACTACAGGACCCTCAGCGCTCAGTATGTCAACTTGCAGTTTCTACAGAAAGTGTGTTTCAGAACTGCTCAATAAAAAGTAAGCTTCAACTCTGTTAGTTGAATGCATAGAACAGAAAGGAGTTTCAACGATTGCTTCTGTGTAGTTTTTATTTGAAGATATTCCTTTTACCACTATAGGCCCCTTAGAGCTCCAAATGTCCACTTGCACTTTAAACAGAAAGAGTGTTTCAGAACTGCTCAATCAAAAGTAAGCTTCAACTCTGTTAGTTGAATGCACAGAACAGAAAGAAGTTTCACAGATTGCTTCTCTTAGTTTTTGTTTGAAGATAATCGTTTTTCCAGTATAGGCCTCTTAGCGATCCGAATGTCCACTTGAAGTTTCTACAGAAAGTGTGTTTCAAAACTGCACAATCAAAAGTAAGTACAACCCTGTTTGTTGAATGAACAGAACAGAAACAAGTTTCACACAATGCTTCTCTGTTTTTTATTTGTAGATATTTCTTTTTCCACTATAGACCCCTAAGCATTCCGAATGTCCACTTGCAGTTCCTACATACTGTTTCAGAACTGCTCAATCAAAAGTAAGTTTCAACTCTGTTAGTTGAATGCACAGAACAGAAAGCAGTTTCAGACAATGCTTCGGTGTAGTTTTTATTTGAAGATATTCCTTTTTCCACGATAGGCCCCTTAGCACTCAGAATGTCCACTTGCAGTTTCTACATAAAGAGTGTTCAGAACTGCTCAAACAAAAGTAACCTTCAACCCTGTTAGTTGAATAAGCAGAACTGAAAGATGTTTCACAGAATGCTTCTGTGTAGTTTTTGTTTGGAGTTAATCCTTTTTGCACTATAGGCCCCTTAGACCTCCGAATGTCCACTTACAGTTTCTACAGTAAGAGTGTTTCAGAACCGCTCAATCAAAAGTAAACTTCAACTCTGTCAGTTTTAATGGACGGAACAGAAAGAAGTTTCACAGAATTGTTCTGTGTAGTTTTTATTTGAAAATATTCTTTTCCACTGTAGGCCAGTAAGCGCTCTGAATATCCACTTGCAGTTTCTACAGAAAGAGAGTTTCAGAAATGGCTCAACCAAAAAGTAAGCTTCAACTCTATTAGTGAATGCACAGAAACAGAAAGAAGTTTCACAGAATTGCTTCTGTGTAGTTTTTCATTTGAAGGTATCCCTTTTTCAACTATAGGCCCTTGTTAGCGCACGGAATGTCAACTTCCAGTTTCTACAGAAAGAGTGTTTCAGAACTGCTCAATCAAAAGTAAGCTTCATCTCTGCTGGTTGAAGGACCGAACAGAAAGAATTTCACAGAATGGTTCTGTGTAGTTTTTATTTGAAGATTATTCCTTTTCCCACATAGGCCCCTTTGCGCTTCCGGAATGTCCCACTTGCAATTTCTACAGAAAGAGTGCTCAGAAACTGCTCAGTCAAATGTAAGCTTCAACTCTGTTAGAGTTGAATGCACACAAGACAGTAAGAAGTTTCACAGAATACTTCTGTGCAGTCTTTATTTGGAGATATTACCTTTTCCACTATGGGCCCCTTAGCGCTCGGAATGTCAACTTGCAGTTTCTAGAGAAAGAGTTTTTCAGAACTGCTCAATTAAAGTAAGCTTCAACTCTATTAGTTGAATGCACAGAACAGAAAGAAGTTTCACAGAATTCTTCTGTGTAGTTTTAATTTGAAGATATTCCTTTTTCCACCATAGGCACCTTAGCGCTCCGAATGTCCACTTGCAGTTTCTACAGAAAGAGTGTTTCAGAACTGCTCAATCAAAAGTAAGGTTCAACGCTGTTAGTTGAATGCACAGAACAGAAAGAAGTTTCACAGAATGCTTCTGTGTACTTTTTATTTGGAGATATTTCTTTTCCCACTGTAGGCCAATATGCGCTCCGAATGTCCAGCTGCAGTTTCTACAGAAAGCGTGTTTCAGAACTGCTCAATCAAAAGTAAGCTTCAACTCTGTTAGCTGAATGCACAGAACAGAAAGAAGTTTCACAGAAGCTTCTGTCAGTTTTTATTTGTAATATCGCTTTTACACTTTAGGCCCTTTACATGAAATGTCAACTTGCGTGTCTACAGAAAGAGTGTTCGAACTGCTCAATAAAGTAAGCTTCAATCTGTTAGTTGAATGCACAGAACAGAAAGAAGTTTCACAGAATGCTTCTGTGTGGTTTATTGAGATATTCCTTTTCCCCTACAGGTCCCATAGCGTTCAGAATGTCCACTTACAGTTTCTACACAAAGAGTGTTTCAGAACTGCTCATCAAAAGCAAGCTTCAACTCTCTTAGTTGAATGCACCGAACAGAAAGAAGTTTTCAGAGAATGCTTCTCTGTAAGTTATTATTTGGAGGGTATTTCTTTTTCCACTTTAGGCCCCTTAGCGCTCAAAATGTCCACTTGCAGTTTCTACAGATAGGTGTTCAGAACTGCTGAATCAAAAGTAAGCTTCAGCTCTCTTAGGAATGCACAGAACAGAAAGAAAGTTTCACAGAATGCTTCTGTGTAGTATTTATATGATGATATCTCTTTTTCCACTATAGGCCCTATAGCACTCTGAATGTCAACTTGCAGTTTCTACAGAAAGAGTGTTTCAGAACTGCTCAATCAAAAGTAAGCTTCAACTCTTTTAGTTGAATGGACAGAAAAGACGGAAGTTTCACAGAATGCTTCTGTGTAGTTTTTATTTGAAGATATTGCTTTTTAAACTATAGGCCCCTTAGCGCTCCGAATCTCCACATGCAGTTTCTACAGAAAGAGTGTTTCAGAACTGCTCAATCAAAAGTAAGCTTCAACTCTGGTAGTTGAATGCACCTAGCAGAAAGCAGTTTCACAGAATGCTTCTGTGTAGTTTTTATTTGGAGATTTTTCTTTTTCCACTATAGGCCACTTAGCGCTGCGAATATCCACCTGCAGTTTCTACACAAAGTGTGTTTCAGAACTGCTCAATCAAAAGTAAGCGTCAACTCTGTTAGTTGAATGCACAGAACAGAAAGAACTTTCACAGAATGTTCTGTGTAGTTTTTATCTGGAGATATCCCTTTATCCACTATAGGCCCTTTAGCGGTCGGAACGTCCACTTGCACTTTCTACAGAAAGAGTATTTCACAACTGCTCAATCAAAAGTAAACTTCAACTCTGTTAGTTGAATGGACAGAACAGAAAGAAGTTTCACAGAATGCTTCTGTGTAGTTTTTATTTGAAGATATTCCTTTTTAAACTATAGCCCCTTAGCGCTCCGAATGTCCACTTGCAGTTTCTACAGAAAGAGTGTTTGAGAACTGCTCAATCAAAAGTAAGATTCAACTCTGTTAGTTGAAAGGACAGAACAGAAAGAAGTTTCACTGAATGCTTCTTTGTAAATTTATTTGAAGATATTTCTTTTTCCACTATAGGCCCCTTAGCGCTGCGAATGTCCACTTGCAGTTTCTACAGAAAGAGTGTTTCAGAACTGCTCAATCAAAACGAAGTTCAACTCTGTTAGTTGAATGCAAAGAACAGAAAGGAGTTTCACAGAATGCTTCTGTGTAGTTTTTCTTTGGAGATATTTCTTTTCCCACTGTAGGCCCCTTAGCGCTCCAAATGTCCACCTGCAGTTTCTACAGAAAGGATGTTTCAGAACTGCGCAATCAAAAGTAAGCTTCAACTCTGTTAGCTGAAAGCACAGTACAGAAAGTATTTTCACAGAATGCTTCTGCGTAGTTTTTTTCGAAGATATCCCTTTTTACACTTTAGGCCATTTAGGGCTCGAAATGTCAACTTGCAGTTTCTACAGAAAGAGTGTTTCAGAACTGCTCAATCAAAAGTAAGCTTCAACTCTGTTAGTTGAATGCACAGAACAGAAAGAAGTTTCACAGAATGCTTCTGTGTAGTTTTTATTGATATTCTTTTCCACTATAGGCCCTTAGCGCTCGAATGTCCACTTGCAGTTTCTACAGAAAGAGTGTTTCAGAACTGCTCAATCAAAAGTAAGCTTCAACTCTGTTAGTTGAATGGACAGAAAGACGAAGTTTCACAGAATGCTTCTGTGTAGTTTTTATTTGAAGATATTTCTTTTTACTTAGGCCCCTTAGCGCTCCGAATGTCCACTGCAGTTTCTACAGAAGTGTTTCAGAACTGCTCAATCAAAAGTAAGCTTCAACTCTGTTAGTTGAATGCACAGCAGAAAGTAGTTTCACAGAATGCTTCTGTGTAGTTTTTATTTGAAGATTTTTCTTTTCCTTATAGGCCCTTAGCGCTCGAATATCCTCTGCAGTTTCTACAGAAAGTGTGTTTCAGAACTGCTCAATCAAAAGTAAGCTTCAACTCTGTTAGTTGAATGCACAGAACAGAAAGAATTTCACAGAATGCTTCTGTGTAGTTTTTATTGGAGATATCCTTTTCCACTATAGGCCCTTTAGCGGTCGAATGTCCACTTGCACTTTCTACAGAAATAGTTTTCAGAACTGCTCAATCAAAAGTAAACTTCAACTCTGTTAGTTGAATGCACAGACAGAAAGAAGTTTCACAGAATGCTTCTGTGTAGTTTTTATTTGAAGATATTCCTTTTTAAACTATACGCCCTTAGCGCTCCGAATGTCCACTTGCAGTTTCTACAGAAAGTGTGTTTGAGAACTGCTCAATCAAAAGTAAGCTTCAACTCTGTTAGTTGAAAGGACAGAACAGAAAGAAGTTTCACTGAATGCTTCTTTGTAATTTATTTGAAGATATTTCTTTTTCCACTATAGGCCCCTTAGCGCTGCGAATGTCTACTTGCAGTTTCTACAGAAGAGAGTTTCAGAACTGCTCAATCAAAACGAAGTTCAACTCTGTTAGTTGAATGCAAGAACAGAAAGAAGTTTCACAGAATGCTTCTGTGTAGTTTTTTCTTTGGAGATATTTCTTTTCCACTGTAGGCCCTTAGCGCTCCAAATGTCCACCTGCAGTTTCTACAGAAAGGATGTTTCAGAACTGCACAATCAAAAGTAAGTTCAACTCTGTTAGCTGAAAGCACAGTACAGAAAGTATTTTCACAGAATGCTTCTGCGTAGTTTTTATTCGAAGATATCCTTTTTACCTTTAGGCCATTTAGGGCTCGAATGTCAACTTGCAGTTTCTACAGAAAGAGTGTTTCAGAACTGCTCAATCAAAGTAAGCTTCAACTCTCTTAGTTGAATGCACAGAACAGAAAGAAGTTTCACATAATGCTTCTGTGTAGTTTTTATTTGAAGATATTCCTTTTTCCACTATAGGCCCTTAGCGCACGAATGTCCACTTGCAGTTTCTACAGAAAGAGTGTTTCAGAACTGCTCAATCAAAAGTAAGCTTCAACTCTGTTAGTTGAATGCACAGAACAGAAAGAGTTTCACAGAATGCTTCTGTGTAGTTTTTATTTGAAGATATTCCTTTTTCCACTTAGGCCCTTAGCCTCCGAATGTCACTTGCAGTTTCTACAGAAAGAGTGTTTCAGAACTGCTCAATCAAAAGTAAGCTTCAACCTGTTAGTTGAATGCACAGAACAGAAAGAAGTTTCACAGAATGCTTCTGTGTAGTTTTTATTTGAAGACATTCCTTTTTCCACTTAGGCCCCAGTGCTCCGAATGTCCACTTGCAGTTTCTACAGAAAGAGTGTTTCAGAACTGCTCAATCAAAATAGGTTCAACTCTGTTAGTTGAATGCACAGATCAGAAAAAGTTTCACAGAATTCTTCTGTGTAGTTTTATTTTAAGATATCCTTTTTCCTGTGTATGTCCCTTAGCGCTCCGAATGACACTTGCAGTTTACAGAAAGAGTGTTTCAGCTCTCAATCAAAGTAAGGTTCAACTCTGTTAGTTGAATGCAGATCAGAAAGAAGTTAAAATGCTTCTGTTTAGTTTTTATTTCAATATTCCTTTTTCCACTATAGGCCCCTTAGCGCTCCGAATGTCCACTTGCAGTTTCTCTGAAAGAGTGTTTCAGAACTGCTCAATCAAAAGTAAGTTCAACTCTGTTAGTTGAATGCACAGATCAGAAAGAAGTTTCACAGAATTCTTCTGTGTAGTTTTTATTTGAAGATACTCCTTTTTCCACTATAGGGCCCTTAGCGCAATGTCCACTTACCGTTTCTACAGAAAGAGGTTTCAGAACTGCTCAATCAAAAGTAAGCTTCAACTCTTTCTTTGAATGCACAGATCAAGGAAGTTTCACAGAATGCTTCAGTGTATTTTTTATTTGTCGATATTCCTTTTTCCACTATAGGCCCCTTAGCTCTCCGAATGTCCACCTGCAGTTTCTACAGAAAGAGTGTTTCAGAAGCCTCAATCAAAGTAAGGTTCAAATCTGTTAGTTGAATGCACAGATAGAAAGACGTTTCAAAGAATGCTTCTGTGTAGTTTTTATTTGAAGGTATTCCTTTTTCCATTATAGGCCCTAAGTGCTCCGAATGTCACTTGCAGTTTCTACAGAAAGAGGGTTTCAGAACTGCTCAATCCAAAGTAAGGTTCAACTCTGTTAGTTGTATGCATACTTCAGAATGAAATTTCTGAGAATGCTTCTGTGTAGTTTATATTTGAAGATATTCCTTTTTCCACTATAGTCCCTTAGTGCTCCGTATATCGCTTGCAGTTTCTACAGGAAGAGTGTTTCAGAACAGCTCAGTCAAAGGTAAGTTCACCCTTTACTTGAATGCACAGAACAGAAAGAAGTTTCACAGAATGCTTCTGTGTAGTTTTCATTTGAAGATATTCTTTTTCCACTATAGGGCCCTTAGCGCTCCGAATGTCCACTTGCAGTTTCTACAGAAAGAGTGTTTCAGAACTGCTCAATAAAAGTAAGGTTCAACTCTGTTAGTTGAGTGCGCAGATCAGAAAGAATTTCACAGAATTCTTCTGTGTAGTTTTTATTTGAAGATTTCCTTTTTCC
>NW_022096762.1:0-38492 GCF_006542625.1 Nomascus leucogenys
GAACCATCCTCCTATTCAAACTACTTACTCATGTCTGGCTCCCCTAGCAGCTGCAACTTCAGTGACAGATATCACATCTTGCGTAGCCAACAAGGATATTGGTAATGTTTGGAATTGACCTCGCCTCCTTCCATATCCATTCTTGTCTACCTATGACAGAACTTTGTTTTCTATGTGGGACACAGGCCCACCTTTGCCTCTCTGCAAACTGGACCAGAACACGCATGCTGGCTCACCTCACCCCTAGCATCTCATTGCCCCAGGTGATGCTTCTCTGCCCTTGCTCTTATTTATAACCTCACACTGGGGCCCACCAAGCAATTCAATTAATTCCCTTTCTCGTTGGGCTTGGCATCACCACAGGTGCCATGATGGGAATAGCCAGCATTGGCACTTACTTCTGAACCTACCACAGCCTGTCTCTGGAATTGGCTCAAGAGATAGAAACAACTGCTTGCTGTAACAGAGTTACAGTGGCAAGTCAGTTCTCTCGCAGCTATAGTTCTCAAACATGGTAGAGGCCTTGACATGCTGGCTGCAGCTCAGGGAGGAACTTGGCTGTGCTTGGAGAAGAGTGCTGATCTGGGTTAAGAGATCAGGGCAGGCTCAGGAGCACATTTGAGATCTCATAAACTAGGCTTCTCACCTTTGGGAAGGGGCTACTGGGGTGTCACCTGGTTCTGATTCTCATGGCTCCTCCCCTTCCTAGGACCCCTGACCTCTATCTTCCTTCTTCTCTTTTCTGGGCCTTGCTTCTTGAATCTACTAAGTTTATTTCATCCCATCTAGAAGCCGTCAGACTTCAAATGGTCTTGTGACAAGGATATCAACCTCTTTCCTGCCCTGAGGACAACCAAGTTTCTGTATGTCTCCTCTGGACACTGTGGGTCAAACCTTTGAGAGACAACAACAACCTCTGAAACCTTCTTGCCATGACAGCAAGCAAGGAGGAGGGACCAGAAGACCCTCGACGCCCCTTTTCAGCAGGAAGTAGCTACAGAAGAATGACCTCCACCCTATTTCCCAAAAGATTTCTGGGTCCCAACTCCTTAAGGGATAAACGTAAAAGGAGGCAGTTAGTCAGATACTAGCAGGCAGGAGGGGAGGTACCCATGTTGGAAGGAACAGCCCAGAACACCTCTTAAGATGCCCAGTACTCCTCTATGGTCAAACTGTCAAAATGTGGTTAACTAGATCCTGAAAGGGAGAAAAAAGGCAAAAGCAGAATTCTTGAGAGCCACACAGGTGCAATGAGTACAAATTTGATGGCTATGTGACCTTCCCGGGTGGCAGTAATGAGCAATGTCCCCATCAGGTGGGATTATATTGATCACTGCGTCCAGTGCATGTACATGAACCACAGTAAGGGATGATTCCCCCAAGCCTTGATGAGAACTGGGCAAGGAAAGAAGCAAGACCATAGAATATCAAATGCAGAATATCCCGGGGCTGTTTCCAGCAGGGTCAGCCCACTCCTCTGTTGGAGTGTACTTTTACTGCCCCAATAAAACTTTTGCCTGCTTTACTAATTGGTCTTTTGAGTGAATTCTTTCTTTGAAGAATACAACCAAGAACACTCTGGATCACCCTAGATAGGTAACATCAACATGTGACTTCATTCATAGTAGGAGTCCATTTCTGGGGATCTCAAAGTGAATCCAATAATGACAAGGTGTGTCAATTATAGAATTGGTAAGGAAAAAAATAGTTAACTATGCTTGACTTATTTTAAGAACTTTGTCTAAGGTTTGGCCATCTTTCAACCACTGGAAAATTACAAAAAACTGGGTGCAATGGCACACAACTGTAGTCCCAGCTACTGCAGATGCTGAGGCAGGAAGATTGCTTGAGCCCAGGAGTTCAAGGTTTAGTGTGAAATGATGGTGCACTGCAGCCTGGGCAACATAGCGTGACCCTGTGTCTTGAAAGATTGTAAAAATTATAAAATATTGTTATATAAAATTTATATAAAATTATAAAATAAGTAAATGTAACTAGTTTTTTGCGTCTCATTGTTATTAAAAAATTCAGTCAATGCACTTTGGCTTATAGTTTTGATGGTGTTTTTATGATCTTAATGCACAGAAAAGTAATAATAGACCCATGTTAAATGAGGCCTTAAACTTCTTTCTTTATCTGGGTTCATGTCCCAACACATCATAGAAGAGCAAATCTAAAGTTTTAAGAAAGCATTGCAGCCGAATAGCTTAAAAGAGAACAAATTAAATACTTGTTTTAATACATAAATTACAAAATCCTAGGTAGCTGATTTTAAAAATCATATTGTTTTGTTTTATTTCTCTGCAAAAAGATGATGAGAGTCTAAGTGCTTCAGAATCATAAAATTCTGCCACTGGGTACAAGAAGAAAATGAAAAATACTTCTGTAAATTGTTAAGCACGATTTAAATATAAGTGTTCTAATTAGTTTTTACCAGCAAAATCGGGTAATATATCATTTCACAAGATGACAATGAAAGAGGGTATAAATGCAGATGCGGTGCCAGGGAAGATTTTTGAGTCAAGGGGTGTTTATTTTTAGTATTTCTAGATAAGTTGAAAAATAGTTTATTTTAAACTTAATGTATAGTTCCAAGGCAGACTTGGTTCCCTTGCTGAGACACTGGTTTGCCAAATCATGTTAGACTTAATAAAAGAGATTGAAAATGATTCTCTCAAGATACAAAGACATGAATCCATAATCACTACAAGATACCTTGAAAGAGTTTTAATATAGTTGCCATCTACAAAATTCTTAAGGAAAGTAGATGCCTTCTAGAATTGCTAGAAAGTGTAAGTTGATTTCAAACATTGATGAACTTTCTGAATCCCTCTTCCATGTTGGATTTTACTATGATATCATTTTCAAACAGTTAAAAGCCACTTTTTATTCTGCAATGAGCTAAAGGATGGCATAACAACAAGCAAGGTCAGTGAAGATATCCAGAGAGTAATGTAAGAATATCGTATCAATCTAGTGCTGTTAGACTGTTTTTGCAAATGGCATTTGTCATGGCCACAAGATGCAGAAAGATAGAAGGAAAAGCTGTTTTCCACCAAAGATGGGCAAATTGATAGTTTTCAAAAATCTGGAGAGGGAAATGAATATATACATAAAGGTCAACAAATCTATCTACAGAAAGCCACTGTGAAGTGTGTGGGTTCTTTGCAAACAAATATACCTCCATTTTATCAAGACTTGAACAGATTGTGTTCATGTGTAGTAAACAAACACAACCTCATGATAACTTGCTTCTAGGAAACGTGGAAGCAAATATCATAATTCATGTGCTTGGAAACCCTGGCGAAGTGCCTCCATGAATAGTTCTAGGCAACACATCTGAAATAGCTAAATATTTGCCTTATGACTCCAAGTATATCAGATTTCAGGAAAGAGAAACAAGTCCACATCTGAGATGAGAGTGAGTGATACGATGAGAATGGAAATAAAGGACTTTCATTATGTTTTATTCTTGTGGAGAATTCAAAAACTAAATGAAGAGATCCCAGGAACACTTCTTCATGAGGCATTTTTTAAACTTATTTGGCCTTGAGGCATTTTCATGAGCCATTTTTCAACTTATTTTGGCCTTGAGGCATTTCAACTTATTTTGGCCTTAAAAGACCAAAATCTTGATTATTCTGTGACAGTGCTCACTTACAGAACAATAAGAAATGTGGATTACCTCAATCTAGGATTTGTTCTCTCTGGCATGACAAGGGCCTTTTTGATAGAAGTGCCTTGCATCACATTTCAGATGACAGATACATGTGATATAATCCCACAGAATATCGCAAGCTTAGCAGAAGCTATTAGGAAAAGTAAAGGGAAGAATGATCCAGAATTCTATATTGATTGTCAGGGGACAATATTCATTTCTGCAATTAGGCATGTGTGCTTTGAAAGGGTTTATGATAGCAAAACCCACAAGGGCAGCCAGAACTCTGAGGTGTTCACTCTACACACCTCAGACCCCTACAATGTAATAAAGGTGACAGCCAAGATAGAAAGACACTAACTCACACTGTTCGATGACCAATTTTTGGAAGTTGAGACTGATAAAATATGCATTTACTCAGAAGATTATTTTCCTTTAGCACCTCGGGTGTAATTTTGACAATAATTTGTATTGGGCTGATGAAATAATGGGGAAACAAAAACTACTGGCACTGGACTTCAGCAGTACAGGAGCAGCCATGTGCAAGCCCATTCAAGAGGTAAAGACTGGTGATGGTGCATGGCATCATCAAAGTTCTTAACTCCTGACATCATGTGCTTTCACAGCAAGATGTTTCCAATATTTAGAAATGGGCCTTGTGCACCATATACTTCATAAGAGCTTGGAAAACTCTCACCCAGGTATTACCAAATGCCAAACATCTCTGCATGCTTGCCATGTTCTCCCCACAGCAAAAATCCATTCTAGGTAAAATGCTAGCCTTTGCTGCTAAGGAAGTAATCTGGGATTGTCAAGTGTTTCTCGCTCTCTCTGGGTCTATGGCAAAAAGGAGACACCGAAAGGTATTAAGTTTACTGCCACCTTTAGAGCAACTTGTCAAAGAAACACTCTTTGACTCTCCCCACCTGACTGTTATATGTGGCCAACACCAACCTGAGTTTTTATAGCAAGTATTACATAATGATCAAATCACATTCAAGTCCACATTCTAAGTCTTAGCCAGGTTTTACAGAAACCCTGATGGTGTCCCACGGACCTTTAAGTGGCTACAATCAATGAGTTTGGAAAATAACTTGAATTTGGCTTGCTCACTGTTTGAACAGAATGCACTGGTGAATCTTGCTCTGTCATCATATCTCACATGCGTGGCTATCCCTTTCGCTGTGTTAGAAGTCAATGTTCCAGAATGTCAACTTCTACAAATACCTTTATATAGAGCAAAGGGGAAACTCTTCAAGGCAAATGGAGTGTATGTTGTATCAGGGGGGCTCTGTAGTCTTGGATTTCAAACTGTGATGTTTATTGTACAGAAAGGAGATGGTTCTTTTTTCTATTTATTTAATTTTTGTGATACATAGTATTGGTGGGGTACATGAGAGGTTTTGATACAGGCATGCAATGTGAAATAAGCACTCATGGAGAATGGGATATCCATCCCCCCAATCATTTATTCTTTGAGTTACAAACAATCCACTTAAGACGCTTTATGTTATTTTCAAATATATGATTAAGTTATTATTGACACTACTCACCAAGTTGTGCTATCAAATAGTAAGTTTTATTCATTCTTTCTATTTTTGGTAGCCATGAACCATGCCCACCTCCCCCCACCCTCTCACTACCCTTCCCAACTCTGGTAAACACCCTTCTACTCTCTATGTCCATGAGTTCAATTATTTTGATTTTTAGATTCCAGAAATAAGTGAGAACGTGTGATGTTGGTCTTTTCTGTGCCTGGTTTATTTCACTTAACATAATGATGTTCAGTTCCATTCATGTTGTTGCAAATGACTGGCTTTCATTTTTTATGGCTAAATAGTACCCCATTGTATATCTGTACCACATTTTCTTTATCCATTCATCTGTTGATGGACACTTAGGTTGCTTCCAAATATTAGTTGTCGTAAACAGTGCTGCAGCAAACATAAAAGTGCAGATATCTCTTTGATAAAGTGATTTCCTTTCTTTGGGTATACACTAAGCAGTGAGATTGTTCAATGATATGGTTGATATGGCAGATCAATGTTTACTTTTTGAGCAACCTTCAAACTGTTCAAGGAGATGGGCCTGTTGTGATTATTTCATTGAGATATCCAACTTATGAGCATTTGAAAGGAATGCAAATGGCTGGAAAATCAGAGCGAAGAATGCAAAGTAATCAGGCTACAGTGTCATGTCATTTTTCATTCTGAGGTGAAAAAGGCAGAGCATTTAATAGTAAATACCTTTCCAGAGTAAAATCATTTCAAAGACAAGGGAAGGAACTTCTCTTCCCCCGGGGCCCTCTCCTCTCACTGTGGGTTTTGAGGAAATTATCCAGGGAAGAGGACTCTGCACAGGCCCACATACTCCCAACTGCACACAGGCCCAGAGACACCTGCGGACACGCTGCCTGCCCCATCTCTCACACTCGCGTGTCAGGCACCCGCAGACACTCATGCTCCTGCCTCTGTCCGCCAGGTCTTGGAGACATAGTGGCCCCTGCCGGCTTTGTGCATCTGCAAGTCCACTTGGCATTGAGCTGGGGAGAGGAGGCCATGGAAGGCCCATGGCATCTTCCCAGCAGGAGCAGGGAGGGGCGGCCCACTTAACGCAGATCCCTGGAGCTGGGGGAGCTGGGGGCGCTGCAGACCCATAGGCCCGAGGCGTCTTTGCCCTCCCCTCGGACCACGGCTCAGACCACGGCTTCCGGCTTCCTCTTAGGCTGGATGGATCCCTGAAGACTGGGGTGGGCGTGGGGAAAAGGGCTGCAGGAGAGAACCCCGTTCTCGTCCTTCCTGCGGCTGTCCTACAATTAAAAAAGGCGAACTTGACCCAAACTGTGCTTCCTGGGGCGCCCTTTGTTCACTGCAGGTCTGCGTGGGCAAGAGGCAGAATCACTGGATGCGAGGAACGCACGGGGCGTGGAGGGAGCGTTCGCCCTGCTCCTATCGTCGCCCTGGAGGAGGGAGAAGGTGGAGAGGGAGACCCCGGTGGAAGAGCAGCCCCCTCTTTGAGAAAGAGAGGCAGAGCCCTCGCACCGGTTCCTACACAAGGCGGAGCCCAGTCCTCATCCCAGGGACAGGGAGTGGTTCCCACTGAGGTGACTGCGTGGAGCCCCTGCCTGGGGGTCCTGGAGTCTCCGCCTCCCCCAGCCACGGGACGTGCGGTGTGTGAGAAGCTGGGCGGGAGGATGTGAGGGGAGAAGGGAGGCGTCGAGGCCGGGGCAGGTCTCCCGTTCCAGCCCCCGAGAGGCCCAGGCCCCTCCATCAGGACAGACACCCAAGCCGTCGGCCAAGGCCAAGGGGAAGCCTCCCGGGAAGGAGCTCGGAGGCCGCAGGAGACGGCTTACGTCGGCAAAAACAGCCGGAGCAGGGACAGAGTCTCAGGATGTGGCAGCGCTTCAGAACAGAGGCGCTGAGGACAGGCTGGGCGCCCGGGCTCCGAGGTCTCCACGCTCTCGGCCGCCGTCCCTGGGTCTCCCGTGCGCCCCCGGCCCACACTTCCCGCCACGCGAATCGGCTGCTGGGCAGCCCCGTCCTGAAGGAGCGCGATCCTGCCGGCGGCGCCGCAGTCGCGAGGGGCCGCGCTGCCTGGAGAGCGGGGCTGCGGCTCCCGGCGGCCACCCAGGCCTAGGCCCCCGGCTGCTGCAGGCTGTGGCGAGGCTGCCGCCGTCCTGGGAACCTCGGCGCTCGGGATCGGGCCCAGCCCCGCCAGACCATGCGCTCTTCCCCTGCTCCTCCCGGCGTCCTGGCTCCGGGACTCCTGGTTCTTCACTCTCGGGACTCCGGGCGTGTCCCCGCCGCGCCGGAGCCTCTGCCGGTTCTCAGACGCCCGGCGCCGCTGACTGCGGAGCGCGCTGGGCTGCTGGAGGCTCCGCCAGGCCCGTTCACAGCCCCCAGGACGCCGGCTCGAGTTCCCTTCCAGTCCGCTGGCGCCTGTCCGCGTTTGCCCGTCTTTGTTATTCCACACCTAGAGTTTTAAACTTAACGAGCTTTTCAAAAACATATTCTCTCCAATTCTGTGGATTAGACGTCTTTTAGGTTTTTCTTTGTTTGTTTGTTTGAGACAGGGTCTCACCCTGTCGCCCAGGCTGCAGTGCAGTGGCGCGATCTCGGCTCACTCACTGCAACCTCCGCCTCCCAGGTTCAAGCGCTTCTCCTGCCTCAGCCTCCTGAGTAGCTGGAATTACAGGCACCCGCCACCAGGCCCGGCTAATTATTTTTTATTTTAGTTTTTGTAGGGATGGGTCTCCTTATGTTACCCAGGCTGTTCTCAAATTCCTGGGCTCAAGCGATGCTCCCGCCTTGACCTTTCAAAGTGCTGGGGTTACAAGTGTGAGCCGCTGCGCCCAGCCCATTTCTGAAATAAAAGATTCTCTTCTCACTGAAGTTAAATCCCCCCCACACTGGAATCTATCCCTGGCTCGGAGTTGTATTTTATTTTGAACTTATAATTAGTCATATGATTAAATATTATATCCAGTCCCTTGTCCATCATTAATGACCCATTTTAATCCTGTGATTTGTTTATCTCCAGTTTATCTCTTTTCCACGGATGTGTCCCATATGCGTTTCACATTATAAGTATTTAAAAATATTCACTCTGTTTTCTTCCTGTCATATATACATATATGAAAAAAAGAAAGAATGCAGCAATATCAGGTGTTCCATAAGAAAAGAAAATTAAGCCATAAATTTTACTTAGTATGTTATATAGATTAAATAAAATATTTTAGAAAGGACACGCTTTTGAAAAAATTTATTTTATGATCCTAAACCTTTGAAAACAGGTGTAGCACAATTTTATTAATCTTGGAGAAGTGCTCAGTTAGATATATCTCTATAGACATGTGTAGATATATAGGCATCGATATAGAGAAATATCAATTTTTCTTTAGCATGAAAAGGGAAGGCATTTCAACAATGGTGAACCAAGGAAAACATATCTCATTTAAATTGCTTAGACTGATAAAAATTTAAATGAATAAATATTTAACGTGATGATGAATAAGGACAGAATTCTCATACATAATATTAGGATTATAAAGTGTTTCACATTTAGGAGTTGGCAACCAGACAATATCTATTAACATTTAAAATACAGAAAAGGGGCCGTGTGCAGTGGCTCACACCTGTAATCTCAGCACTTTGGAGGCTGAGGCAGGCAGAACACAAGGTCAGAAGTTTGAGACCAGCCTGGCCAGCATGGTGGAACCCTGTCTCTACTAAAAATACATTTAAAAAAATTAGTCGGGCATGGTGGCACGTGCCTGTAATTTCAGCTACCCAAGAGGTTAAGGTAAGAGAATGCTTGAACCCGGGAGGCAGAGGTTGCAGTAAACCGAGATTGTGCCACTGCACTCCAGCCTGGGCAACAGAGCGAGACTCTGCCTCAAATAAATAAGTAAATAAATAAAATACAGACAACAAGCACGTAGCAATGCTAGTCCTGAGAATCTCCCCCCAGGGCCACAAATGCAGGTGAAAAGACAAGAGCACAGTGCTGGACCCCAGTGTTTCCACAGGGTGACCAGTATCTGCCAGGATGTACAGAGGTTCTCCCCTTTCATGTATGCACTTTTTGCACATTTTCTGAGATTCCAACTTTATAATAAAATCAACAGTAAAACAAATTTAATTTGATATATCATTTTCCAAAATAAAAAGACGTTCCAAAAGAGACCCTTTTTTGTCTGTTTGTTTGTTTGAGACAAAGTCTCACTCTGTCACCCATGCTGGAGGCCAATGGCACGATCACGGCTCACTGCAACCTATGCCCCCAGGTTCAAGTGATTCTCCTGCCTCAGCCTCCCAAGTATCTGGGATTACAGGCACCTGCCACCATGCCTGGCTAATTTTTGTATTTTTAGTAGAGACGGGGTTTCTCCATGTTGGCCAGGCTGGTCTCGAACTCCTGACCTTGTGAACCGCCTACCTCGACTTCCCAAGGTACTGGGATTACAGGCATGAGCCACCATGCCCAGCCAAGGCCCTTTCAACTCACTGTGCAGCTGAAGGGTATGCCTGAGGCTACCCAGGAGAAAAGTCATTAATAAAGGCATGGCAAAGCACTACTCTGTTTTCTCGGTCTCCTGTTTACGCCACAGTGGAGAAATAGCCTGAGCTGAGTCCTGCTGACTTCTTCCCCAGCAGTGAGCCTGGACCTTAAAGCAGCATTGTTCCCTCCTCTCCACCAATGCCTCCCAATCTGCCAGGCTGTGTTCACTGACATCAGCTGCATCTGAGGGTCACTGAGGCCAGTGGATCTAGGGGAGCTTTCTGCTGGGCCAGAATTCCTCCACTGTCACATGCTGGACACAGCAGTCAGCTCCTCACAGTGATTCTTATATATTAAAATAATATTGGAGATTCTGAAACACACCAAGAAATATGGACTAATGTAACAGTGAAACAGCAAAAATAATTCACATAACTAACTTCATTTCCGTTTAAGGTTCCTTCTTCTATCCTACACGTAGGCCAGGATAATTTTACAGCACTGAGATAAAATGAAAAGCAGCAATCATATAGTTTTTTAACTAACTCTGAGGTTAAAGGGGAAGTATATAAACAACTATGTTTTGGTGGAGATTTATAGGAGCATTGTGACCTGGCCAAGGACAAGGAAGTTCCCAGCCTCCTCAGACCCTCGCTGGCTCCCAGGCGTCTGTGGTCCTTAGCCCCCTCTGGATCTCAACCCCCTCCCCTTTGCCAGCCCTTTACATAAAAAGAGCCTGACATTTGTACGAACTTAAGCTGCTTCTTCAGAACATTAGTCCACTATCTTATTCATTTTCTGGATCTTCAAACTAAAGTCACCTTCCTTGCCCCAACTCCTTGTCTCCTGACGTATTGGCTGGTGTGCAGGAGCAGAATGAGGTCAGGTTGGACTTGGTTACATTACTTTCTCTTCACAAAAAGTTCAGATTTCCTTTTGCAGTGGAAGAACTGCTGTACTTGAGTGCTTCATCTTTCTTCTAATGGAAACACTATCAAACTACATTTCTCAAAATAATTCACTGTAAATATCATTTATATGTTATTGTAAGTGAATAACTGATATTTTATTCTCTACATACTAATTATACTTTGAAAATATATGCACTTTATCAGTAAAGACTTTCAGTACTCTCTAGCAATATTTTTCTAGAGTTATATTCCCAATAGTTATGTCATAAATTAAAGCCACATTTTTTGCTTAAGTATGTATACATTAAAAAACAAAAGAAGGCTGGGCGCAGTGGCTCACACCTGTAATTCCGGCATTTTGGGAGGCTGAGGCAGGCGGATCACTTCCAGGTCAGGAGGTCGAGACCAGCCTGGCCTACATGGTGAAATCCCGTCTGTACTAAATATACAAAAATTAGCTGGGTGTGGTGGCGCATGCCTGTAATCCCAGCTACTCCGGAGGCTGAGGCAGGAGAATCGGTTGAACCCAGGAGGCAGAGATTGCAGTGAGCTGAGGTCTTGCCACTGCACTCCAGCCTGGGCAACAGAGGAAGACTCCAGTCAGTCTCAAAAAAAAAAAAATAGCTTTTTTGAGGAGGAATAGAGTTAACTGGTATGCTTAGATAGAAATTATATAATTTAATATTCATATATTCATATTTTTATATAATCATGGATATTTTCTAAAAAAACATTGACAAGTTCCACAGAAATTGTTTTCTTTTACTACATGATAATGTCGGGAGAGATTTTTGATGAGGAATAGATCCCCTCGGACAACACTGGAGAACTCCACGTTGCTACTCCTCATCCCATCTCAAATTCATCAGTACCGTGTTAAGCAAGACAGAGATAAGACTTCTATCACGCCTGTAATCCCAGCACTTTGGGAAGCCGAGGGGGGTGGATCACAAGGTCAGGTGATCGAGACCATCCTGGCTAACACAGTGAAACTCTGTCTCTACTAAAAATACAAAAAAATAAGCCAGGTGTGGTGGCGGACACCTGTAATCCCAGCTACTTGGGAGGCTGAGGCAGGAGAATGGCATGAACCCAGGAGGCAGAGGTTGCAGTGAGCCAAGATCTCGCCTCTGCACTCCAGCCTGGGTGACAGAGTGAGACTCCATCTCAAAAAATAAAAATAAAAAAAACCAAGAATTCTATTTTGCAATAAGCACAGATAAAGATGTTCAGGTCAGAGAAATGCAAATTAAGGAATCCTTGCCAGAGCAATCAAGTAAGAGAAAGAAAGGAAGGAAGGAAGAAAAAAGAAAGAAGAAGAAGGAAGGAGGAAGAAGGAAAGAAGGAAGGAAGGAAGGAAGGAAGGAAGGAAGGACAGAAGGAAGGAAAGAAAGAAAATCCAAATTGCTAATGATATGATTGTGTACATAGAAACCCTAAAGACTCGGTCGGGCGCGGTGGCTCACGCTTGTAATCCCAGCACTTTGGGAGGCCGAGGCGGGCGGATCACGAGGTCAGGAGATCGAGACCACGGTGCAATCCCGTCTCTACTAAAAAATACAAAAAATTAGCCGGGCGTGGTGGCAGGTGCCTGTAGTCCCAGCTACTCGGAGAGGCTGAGGCAGGAGAATGGCGTGAACCCGGGAGGGGAGCTTGCAGTGAGCTGAGATTGCGCCACTGCACTCCAGCCTGGGCGACAGAGCGAGACTCCGTCTCAAAAAAAAAAAAAAGAAAACCCTAAAGACTCCTCCAAAAGACTTCTAGATTTGATAAATGAATTCAATAAAGTCTTAGGTTACAAAATCAATGTATACAAATCAGTAGCACTGCTACTCATCAACGGCCAATCTGAGAATCAAATCAAGAACTGAATCTTTTTTACAATAGCTGCAAAAGAACAAAACAAAACAAAAACAACCCTAGGAATATACTAACCACGAACATGAAAGATCTCTGCAAGGAGAACTACAAAATACTGCTGAATGAAATTGTAGATGACACAAACAAATGGAAACACGTCCCATGCTCATGGATTGGAAGAATCAATATCATGAAAATGACCATACTGCCCAGTGAAATCTACAGATCCAATGCAATTCCTATAAAATACCAACTTTGTTTTTCACAGAATTAGAAAAAACAATCCTAAAATTCATATGGCACCAGAAAAGAGCCAAATAGTTCAAAGCAATCCTAAGTGAAAGAACAAATCTGGAGCATCATATTACTTTACAAATTATACTGCAAGGCTATAGTTATCAAAACAGCATAGTACTGATATAAAAGTAGATACATAGACCAATGGAACAGAATGGATAACCCATAAATAAAGCCAAATACTTACAGCCAACTGATCTTCAACAAATCATACAAAAATATAAATTGAAGAAAGGACATTTTATTCAATAAATAATCCTGGGAAAACTGGATAGCCACATGTAGAAGAATAAAACTGATCCCTATCTCTCACCACATATAAAAATCAACTCAAGATGTGTTAAAGACTTGAATCTAAGACCTGAAACTATAAAAATTCTAGAAAAAAACCTAGGAAAAACTATTCTGGACATTGGCCTAGGCAAAGAATTTGCACCTAAGATCCCAAAAGCAAATGCAATAAAAACAAAAATAAATACATGGGACCTAATTAAACTAAAAATCTTCAGCACAGGAAAAGAAATAATCATCAGAATAAACAGACAATTCACAGAATGAGAGAAAGTATTTGCAAACTATATATCTGACAGAGGACTAATATCCAGAATCTACAAGGAGCTCAAACAAATCAGCAAGAAAAAAGCAAATAATCCCACCAAAAAGTAGGCAAATGACATGAATAGACATTTCTCAAAAGAAGATAAACAAATGGCCAACAATGAAAAAATGCTCAATCTCACTAATCATCAGGGAGATGCATATTAAAACCACAGTGACATACCTCCTTACCCCAACCAGAATAGCCATTATTAAAAAGTCAAAAGCAATAGATGCTGCTGTGGATACAGTTAAAAGGGAATGGTTATATCCTGCTGGTGGGAATGTAAATTAGTACAACCTCTAGGGAAAACAGAATAGAGATTTCTCAAAGAACTACAAGCAGATCAACCATGTGATCCAGCAATCCCACTACTGGGTATCTACCCAAAGGAAAAGAAGTCATTCTATGAGGAAGACACCTGTGTGCATATGTTTATTGCAGTAAAATTCACAATTGCAAAGATAGGAATCAACCTAAGTGCCCATCAGGCGATGAGTGGATAAAGAAAATGTGACATACATATACCATAGAATACTACTCAGCCATAAAAAAGAAAGAAAGAAGTTCTTTTGCAGCAACTTGGATAAAGCTGAAGGCCATTATTCCAAGTGAAGGAACTTGGGAATGGAAAACCAAATACCACATGTTGTCATTCATAAGTGGAAGCTAAACTATGGGTGTGCAAAGGCATATACAATGGTATAGTGGACATCAAAAACTCAGAAAGGAGGAGGGTGGAAGGGGTGAGGGATTAAAAACTACATATTCGGTACAATTTACACTGCTTGGGTGATGGGTACACTAAAATCTCAGACTTCACCACTGTACACTTCATCCAAGTAACCAAAAACTACTTGTACCCCTAAAGCTACTGAAATAAAAAGAATTGCAAGTGAAAACCACAACGAGCTGTCACCTCATACCTGTTAGGATGGCCATTATCAAAAAGATCAAAGAAAGCAAGTGTAGCCAAGGATGCAGAGAAAAGGGAACCTTTGTCCACTGTTGGTGGGAATGTCAACTGGTACAACTGCTATGGAAAACAGTATGGAAGATCCCCAAAACCTAAAAATAGAACATGATCCAGCAATTCTACTACTGGGTATACATCCAAAGGAATTGAAATCGGTCTGTTGAAGAGACACCTGCACTCTCATGTTCATGGTTGCACTATTCACAGCAGCCAAGATGGGAAATCAAGTTAAGTGTCCATCAATGGATAAAGAAAATGTGGTTTATATACACAATGGGGGCATATTCAGCTGTTAAAAAGAAGGAAATCCTGTCATTTGTGACAAGAGAGATGAACCTGGAGGACATTATGGGCAAGTAAAATAAGCCAGGTAGAAAAAGACAAATACTGTGTGACCGCACTTCTTCTTCTTCTTTTTTCTTCTTCTTCTTCTCCTTCTTCTTCTTTCTCCTCCTCCTCCTCCTCCTCCTCCTCCCCTCCTCCTCTTCCTCCCCCTCCTCCTCCTCCCCCTCCTCCTCCCCCTCCTCCTCCCCCTCCTCCTCCCCCTCCTCCTCCCCTCTTCTTCCTTCTTCTTCTCTCTTCTTCTTTCTTCTTCTTCTTCTTCTTCTTCTTCTTCTTCTTCTTCTTCTTCTTTTTCTTCTTCTTCTTCTTCTTTCTTCTTCTTCTTCTTCTTCTTCTTCTTCTTCTTCTTCTTCTTCTTCTTCTTCTTCTTCTTCTTCTTCTTCTTCTTTCTTTTCTTTCTTCTTTCTTTTCTTTTCTTTCTTCTTTCTTCTTCTCCTTCTTCTCCCTTCTTCTCCTTTCTTCTCTCTTCTTCTTCCTCTTCTTCCTCTTCTTTTTTTTTTTTTTTTTTTGAGACAGAATTTGCTCTTGTCACCCAGGCTAGAGTGCAATGGCAGGACCTCAGCTCACCGCAACCTCCACCTCCCTGGTTCAAGTGGTTCTCCTGCCTCAGCCTCCCGAGTAGCTGGGATTACAGGCATGTGCCACCATGCCCGGCTACTTTTTGTATTTTTAGTAGAGACAGGGTTTCACCATGTTGGCCAGGCTAGTCTCGAACTCCTGACTGCAGGAGATCCACCCACATTAGCCTCCCAAAGTGCTGGGATTAGAGGCGTGGGCCACCTTGCCCAGCCCTGTGTGATCTCACTCCTATGTGGAACCCAAAAACGTTGAACTCTTAGATGTAGAAAGTATAACTATGGTATATTGAATTTTATATGTTAATTATGAATTCTATTTACCAGCTCCCGCTGGCCGGCTCACGCTTAATCCCAGCAGGAGAGGGTGATCAGAGGTCAGGAAATGAACCCCTGAAAAATAAAAAAAATAGCTGGCGTGTGGGGGTGTACTTCGGAGGTGAGGCAGGGAGGCGGGGAGGCGGGCTGAGTGCGGATGGCTGGGGACGAGGAGAAGAAAGAAAGTAGTTTATTTTATGTTTTTTTCTTTTACAGGGCTGGTGGAGTGGTGGGAAGGGAATCAGATGTTGGTCAAAGGATACAAAGTTTCAGTTAGATATAAAGAATAAGTTTTTGAGATCTATTGCACAGCATGGTGACTGTAGTTAAAAATAATGTATAGTATATTTCAAAATTGTTAAGACAATGTATTTCAAATGTTCTCATCACAGAAAATTATGTGTGTGAGGTGATTAATTGGTAAATCAGCTAGATTTGATCATTCCATAATGTACACATATATCAAAATGTCACATCATACCCCATAGTTATATACAATTGTTATTTGTCAAAGATAAAAAATATGTAAAAATATATTTTTTAAAAAGATGCTCAGCATTATTAATCATCAGAGAGATGCAAATTACAACCACAATGAGATACCACTTCACACTCACTAGGATGGCTATAATAAACAGACAATCACAAGTATTAGCAAGTGTTGGAGATATCAGATCCTTCATGCATTGCTGGGAGGAATGTAAAATGGTTCAAATTCTTTGGAAAGCAAAAGTCCAACATAGGCCAGGTATGGTGGCCCACACCTGTGATCCCAGCAGTTTGGGAAGCTGAGGCAGGAGGATGATCTGACCCCAGGGATTTGAGACTAGCCTGGGCAACAGAGTCAGACTCAGTCTCTAAAAAAGAAAAAGTTAGTGGTGTGTGTCTGTAGTTCCAACTACTCTGGAGGTTAAGGTGGGAGGATTGCTTGAACCCAGGAGGTCGAGGCTGCAGTGAGGTACGATTGTACCACTGCATTCTGCATTCCAGCCTGGGTGACAGAGCAAGACCCTGTCTCAAAAAAAAATCAACATAGAGTTACTGTATGACTCAGCAATCCCACACCTAGGCATACACCAAGAGAACTGAATATATATGTCTGCACAAAAACTGGTACACAAATGTTTAGAGTAGCATTATTTATAAGAGCCCCAAAGTGGAAACAACACAAAGGTCTATCGCCTGATAAATGGATAAATAAAATGCAGTCTATCCATGTAATGGAATATTGTTTGGCAAAAGAAGCAACGAAGTGCTGATACCTGCTATAACATGGGTGAACCCTGAAAACATGCTGAGTGAAAGAGACCATTCACAAAAGACCACACATTGTCTGACTCCATTTATATGAAATGTCCAGAAGAAACCAATCCAAAGGGAGAGAAAGTAATTAGTGGTTGCCTCGCGCTGGGAAAGGAGCAATGTTGGGAGTGACTGCTCCTGGGTGCAGGGTTTCTTCTTGGGGTTATGAAAATGTTCAGGAATTAGATGGTGATGATGGTTGTGCAACTTTGTGAATAAACTAAAAACCAGTGAATTGCATGCTTTAAGATAAAGTGGTGAATTTTATGGTATATGAATTACATCTGAAAAAAAGTCAATGAATGCTTAATGCAGAAAATAAGAAACAAAGGAAACAGAAATTGCAAATACAGCTTCCGGAGATAATCACTGCAAATGTTTTGATGTTCATTTCCAGACTCTTATGTAAGTCTATACATCTTTGGAAGATAAAAGGAGATCATATAGCCCATATGCTTTAGTGAAAGTTTGTTCTTATATTGCTAGCACTTTTCCTCTGCATTAAGAAATAGTCTCCCGGCTGGGCGCGGTGGCTCACGCCTGTAATCCCAGCACTTTGGGAGGCCGAGACGGGTGGATCACGAGGTCAGGAAATCGAGACCATCCTGGCTAACACGGGTGAACCCTGTCTCTACTAAAAATAGAAAAAATTAGCTGGGCGTGGTGGCGGGCGCCTGTAGTCCCAGCTACTCGGGAGGCTGAGGCAGGAGAATGGCGTGAACCCGGGAGGCGGAGCTTGCAGTGAGCAGAGATCGCGCCACTGCACTCCAGCCTGGGCGACAGAGCGAGAATCCATCTCAAAAAAAAGAAAAGAAAAGAAAACAAAGAATAGTCTCCCTAAGTATCTGTGATGTCTTCTCAAATGTCTTGCCTTCCCACACTTCTCTGCCAAGGCATGCTCCTCTTCCCTACTCTCTTCTTCAGGAGAACTTTCCAAATTCATCTGCTCCACCTCCCTTTGGCGCCTCCACCTCCCCTCAGTGCCTCTGTCTCCCCTGAGCACCTGCCAGAGCTGCTAGAGGAATCAAGGAGAACTGAAGCCTTCCGGAACATGAGGTCTGTGGGACTCAATGTGGTTCTGGAGGGCTGAGTGAAGGTCAAGACCAGCAGAGTTAGGTGGGCATATACACTCCAGAGCATGCATACAAGGGAGGGAGAGAGCAAGGTCCAAGGAACACACAACTGGGCCCAAGAAGGAGTTGGGGAAGGGCGCTGACAGGCAGATTATGTGGCCAGAGTTCCGGTGTTGGGTCCTGGCTCTCCTTCTTCCTTGCCCTTTGTGGGCCTCAATTCCAACAGCTCTAAAAGAGGGACCCAGTGTTAAACTTTCCCAACAGCAACACCAACTGCCTGAGCTCCCAGGCTTGACCCACCTCCAGAGGTTCACTCAGGGGACTGCCCTTCCAGATGCTTCTGTCATGCCACCTAGATGTCTCCATCAGAAGGAAAGGACAGTGATGCTATCACAGGGAAAACCGAATTTGCTCTAATTCACTGAGAGAGAGAGTTCCCATCTAATTATTACTACTTCCAAGTTACTTGTATCCTACTCAGGGCTCTGAAGTTGGGGCCTCGCCCTGTCTTCCACATCTCCTCGGGCTGTGGTTCCCAAACTTGAATGTGCACCAGGATCACCTGGAGGGCATCATGAAACACACCAGCCCAACTCCCAGAGCCTCTGAGCTTGTGTCTGGTCTGGGGCTGGAGACATTGCATTTCTAGTACGTTTCCAGGTGATGCTGATGTTGCTGTCTAGGGAATCCCATTTCAAGGAGCACCATTCAACAGCCTCACCTCTTTCCTGCTCCCCCAGCCACCTGCAGCAAATGTCTCCCCACTAAAGTGGGGGCTCCCAGTGATTTTGGCGGCTTTCACCATTCTGGGGATAGTTTGACTGCCATTTCAATCTCCTCTAATTCTTTTGGTGGATGGATGGATGATGGAGAGGGTAGGGGTGAGGGGTGGGGGTGGGGATGAAGGAAAAAAAGGCACTAGAGCTTTATTAATAAATGGTAGATTGAGAGGCCAAGGCGGGCGGATCACTTGAGGCCAGGAGATTGAGAACAGCCTGGCCAACATGGTGAAACCCTGTCTCTACTAAAAATACAAAAATTAGCCAGACTGGTGGCATGTGCCTGTAATTCCAGCTACTGGGGAGGCTGATCCAAGAGAATCTCTTGAACCGGGGAGGCGGAGGTTGCAGTGAGCCAAAATCACACCACTGCACTCCAGCCTGGGCCACAGAGCAATACCCTGTGTAAAAAAAAAAAAAAAAAAAAAAGCATAGCCAGTATTTATTTGCATGCTGATCATTCTCATCACAAAGCTCCCTCTTGGAATCATTCTACTAGGTTCCCTTGGAAACATTTTGTTTTTTCTTTTTGAGATAGTCTTGCTCTGTCGCCAGGCTGGAGTGCAGTGGCTCAATCTCGGCTCACTGCAACCTCTGCCTTCTGGGTTCACGCGATTCTACTGCCTCAGCCTGCTGAGTAGCTGGAACTACAGGCATGCGCCACCACACCCAGCTAATTTTTGTATTTTTAGTAGAGACGGGGCTTTACCATGTTGGCCAGGATGGTCTCAATCTCTTGACCTCATGATCCGCCCACCTTGGCCTCCCAAAATGCTGGGATTGTAGGCGTGAGCCACCGTGCTTGGCCTGGTAGCATTTTAATAGAGAACCAGCTGTTAGGTTGAAGAAACTACTTCCCGGCCGCTTTCTGGCAATGTGTTAGGGACATTTCCAATGAGATGATTCAAATAATGTAGATATTTGAAGAATTTTGGAACAGGAAAAAATGGACATGCTTGCTATTTTGTTTAGTGTCTTGACTGTTAGAAAAATCAATATAACAATTATTATCTTCCTAATATGTTTAAAGGTAATATCTATCTTGTATATATACAGTATATGTCTCTGCGTGTGTGTGTGTGTGTGTGTGATGTATGCGAGTGAATATATATATATAGTTTTTTTAGAGGTCAGTCAGCGGTTATATTTTAAATGAGATATTTTCCTTATCATGCAGGAGAAAACAACATGTACCTGTCTTGTTTATTTAATGTTTTGTTCAGTGTGTTTGGAAATAATCAAATTCTTGATTTGAATATTTGATTTCTAATCAGCATTTCTTCATAATTCTCCTAGTTACCTTTTGATCACAGTTGGAGTTGTATATGTCAAGTCATTTCCTCAGTCCAGGAAGGACATTTTGAAAGATTTGGTAGAAATGAGCCCTGGTGTGCAGCATCCCTTGAGGGGTCTGTTTCTTCGAAATTACCTTCTTCAGTGTACCAGAAATATCTTACCTGATGAAGGAGAGCCAACAGAGTAAGTGATTTTCTTTCTTGATTTTGTTGCAATATTTCTTTCATTGTAGAATGTATAAAAGTGTGGAAACATGTACAGAAATATAGTAAGTATGAATAATTCTTCCACCCAGTCAGCCATTTAGGTAGCATTTGTATATAGATTTCCTTTGTCATATAGAACTCCTCAGTATATGTGGTATGATCTAAAATGTACTCTTATGCAAAGTTATCTTTGGATTATTAGGACCTGCTTTTTTTATTTCATGTAATTGAGCATTTTTCCACTACATTAAATGTTCTTTGAAAATACAACTTTTTAAGGGGGTTATATTTGGAAATTGAATTTGTAATGAAGTAGTAAAGTGTGAGCCAGCTGGATTTCATAATTGTTCCTTTAATGTCTATCAGATTTTATAATTTATAGACTGCTAGTTACCTTGGAATATAAGTGATTTGAACTATCTGTTACAAGTTAGCTATTACTCCAAAAAAGAAAAAATAAAAGCTATTCAGAGACACTCCTGTCTCTTGTGTAATCAGTATTCTAGAATCGAAGTCTACTATACTTTTATCCCACAGCAGGGGCAGGTGGGCAGCCAACTGTGGTCTTCAGTGGGGTGAGCTGTTCACATGACAGGTCCCCAGATTAAAGAACTTCATTCCTTTTTTTAAAGTTTATTCATTTATTTTCTTTCTTTAATTTTTAATCTTTTTTCAGTTTGCCCCAACAGATTTTGGTTTTTTCTTTTTAATATTTTCATTTATTTCTAAGGTGTACAATTCAATTTTTTTTAATATATCTGCATCAATTTCTTTTTTAAACAGTACAGAAAAGATAAAAAATTTAACAATGTAGAGAAACTGATAAAGTTATTTGCTTTATTACATTTTGACTGTCCATTTTGAGCATTTAATTAGGCAATCAATAAAAATTTTTGAAAGCTACTGAGGTCTCCATCCTAGGAGATGTAGAAAAATAAAGCAGGAAATCCATGGTCTCTTCCCTCACAAAGCTTACATTCCAATTAAAAAACAAAATATTCAACAGTAAAATGATGTAGTTAGCAGTACACCCTAAGTGTTAATTTTTTAGCCTTTTGTTTTTGTTTTTGGTTTGTAGGGATGGGGTCTCATTATGTTGCCCAGGCCAGTTTTAAACTCCCGGCCTAAAGCGATCTTCCTGCCTTGGCCTCCCAAAGCATGGGATTACAGACATGAGCCACCATGCCCACCCTTCTAGCCTTTTTGAATTAAGGAAGTTGCCATAAGAGCAAGTCCACTTGGCCCAGGATAGGGAGTTGGGGAAAGTAATTTGCCCTTTAAATTTATACTGTCCTCTCCAGGTACTTTTTTCCCTAGATTCTGTTCCCTTTGAAATTTAACACTAAGCCAATGAAATTGAAAGTGATTTTTTGTAAAGCACTGGTGTACTACAGAGATAAGTAGGCAATGCACAAAGGAGAGGGATAGCAGTAAGTTGGTCCTGTAAATACTGTGTAAAGGCTTTTCTGTTTCTTTGCAGTGAAGAAACAACTGGAGATATCAGTGATTCCATGGATTTTGTACTGCTCAACTTTGCAGAAATGAACAAGCTCTGGGTGCGAATGCAGCATCAGGGACATAGCCGAGATAGAGAAAAAAGAGAATGAGAAAGACAAGAACTGAGAATTTTAGTGGGAACAAATTTGGTGCGCCTCAGTCACCTGGAAGGTGTAAATGTGGAACGTTACAAACAGGTTTATATATTTTTGTTACCTCTTCTTATGTTCTGAGATAAACTGAAATCTGATTTTTAAAATCAGAATATTTTTGTTATATAATATTACATTGAAAAAATCTTAAAATGGCTTTTACTGAAGAAGACTTAAATAAACAGAAAGATACATATGCAATGTTTGTGGATTGGAAGATTTAATATTGTCAAGATAGCATTTTAAAAAAAAAATGATCTATAGCTCCAATTAATCTCAGTCAAAATCCCAGCAGACTTTTGTAGAAATTAAGAAGCTGATTCTAAAGTTTATATGAAGAAACAAAGAACTTGGAACAGCTGCAACAAATTTGAAAAGGAAGAACAAATTTGAGACCCAAACAACCCGAATTCATGATTTACTCTAAAGCCACAGTGAGAGCCTGTGTGGTATTGGTGAAAAGGACAGACACACAAATCAATGGAGGGGAATAAAACAGGGAATGGCAAACTTTACCTGTGAGGGACCAGATAATAAATGTTTTTTGGCTTTGCAAGACATATGCTGTACAACAAGCTTGTCCAACCTGTGGCTCAGGACAGCTTTGAATGTGCCCAACATAAGTTTGTAAACTTTAAAACATGAGATTTTTTGCTTTTTTTTTTTAAAGCTCAGCAGCTATTATTAGTGTATTTTATGTGTGGCCCAAGACAATTCTTCTTCTAATTATTCTTCAAGCCAAAAGGTTGAACACCCCAGTCTACAACTACTAACACTGCAGATAGGTGCAAAAGCAGCCACAGACAATATGGAAGTGAATGGGCATAGCTGTGTTCCAGAAAAACTTTATTTGTAAAAACAAGCAGCAGCTCAGTTTACCGATCTCTGACTAGACAATCCATAATAGACCCAGATATTTATGATTAGTTATTTTTGATAAAAGTACAAAGGCAACCTTTTCAGCAAGTGATTCTGGAACAATTGGATGTTTATACGCAAACAAACAAAAAACCTGAACCTTGACCCATTCCTCATACCTTATAGAAAAAACACAAAAATCTATCAGAGACCTAAATACAGAACCTAATACTATTAGAAGAAAACACGAGGAAATCTTTTTGACCTAGGATTAGACAAAGATTTCTGAGGATATACAAGCACAAGCCATGAAGAAAAAAGCTCACTTTTGAGAGGCCAAGGCAGATGGATCACTTGAGTCCAAGAGTTTGAGACAGGCCTGGGCAACATAGGGAGACCCCATCTCTACAAAAATTACCAAAATTAGCTGTGCGTGGTGGAACGTACCTGTAGTCCCAGCACTCAGGAGGCTTGAGGTGGAGGATGGCTTGAGACTAGGAGGTGGACGTTGCATTGAGTGGAGATTGTGCCACTGCACTCCAGCCTGGGCAACAGAACAAGACCTTGTCTCAAAAAGAAAAAAGCTTTTAAAGTTTAGAAGTGGTGAAGTCTTGTTGAGAAAATCTCAAATACGGTTTTCAAGTTAGTAGTTCAAATGTGTTACTAGAGGAATAGCTTAAGATTTCGAAAACAGATTTTAACCCTTATGTGTGTTTTTTTCTCTTTTAGATTGTTTTGACTGGCATATTGGAGCAAGTTGTAAACTGTAGAGATGCTTTGGCTCAAGAATATCTCATGGAGTGTATTATTCAGGTAGGTGGGAACATTTATTTCATTTTTTTAAATGACCTATTTTATCTTTCATTAAATTTAATTGTTTTGAAAAAATTTTGATGGAATAGAAATAAGCTTTCCTGAATAAAGAATTTTCCTTGTGGGTGTGGTGACTCACACCTGTAATCTCAGCACTTCGGGAGTTCAAGGTGGGAGGATCTCTTGAAGCCAGGAGTTCAAAACCAGCCTGGGCAACACAGCAAGATGCCATTTCTATAAAAAATTAAAAAATTTTTTTAGTGTTTCCTTTTTTTCATGTAATCTTGCTTCTTCTAAAAATAATTTAAAAATAGGAATTTTCTGTTTCTAACATATACCTTGGTCTTTGTATCGATGTGGTTATTTTCCTCCAAAATGTAGGAATGAGTAATCTGAGTTTTCTAGGTCTCTATAGTTTAGTTTAATTGTAGGTGCACTTCGTTTATTGGATATTTCTGTCTGAGCTTATGTTTAGTAGAGAGGTTCAAAAGTAATGTGTTTGAATTTAGTTGTATAAGAATACAGTGTTTTTTTCCCACAAATTGAACTTTACCATATGTGAGTCTAGAATATTATGTGAAATACTTTTATTTGTATTGATCATTTGATTTTCAGGTTTTCCCTGATGAATTTCACCTCCAGACTTTGAATCCTTTTCTTCGGGCCTGTGCTGAGTTACACCAGAATGTAAACATGAAAAGCATAATCATTGCTTTAATTGATAGGTAAGACCTTCCAACACTGAGGATAAATGCTCTGACTTGGGAATAATGAATTTTAAACATTTTTTTGAATTATTTGTTTCTGTTACATCTTATCATACCAATGATCTTAATTTAATTATACTATAAATAATTTAGCTTTGTGAGTATGAGTACTAGGTACTTGCCTAGGTTAGACATGAAAGAGCTTAACTTAAATATGCAGGAGACATGAGATAATGAATATCTTTATTCTGTGTGTTTAATTGACATTTAAAGACATTTTACAGACTTATTTTTTTAAATTGTACAAATCCAAAGATCATATTGAGGAACAAAATTTGTTTTTTACCATGATGTAAGTATCTTGCAGTGGGAACTCATTTGATTTAGAGTAGCCGTAAGATACAGATGATTGAAAATGTTTAATCACTCTATCATCACATTTTCTTAAAGAAAAAATTTTAAGTATCACATATGTTTAGTACATCCACTTTTTTATTTTGTTAGATTTTTTTTTTTTTTCTTTTTGAGACAGAGCCTCATCTTGTCACCCAAGCTAGAGTGCAGTGGCACCATCTCGGCTCACTGCAACCTCTGACTCCTAGGTTCAAGTGATTCTAGTGTCTCAGCCTCCGGAGTAGCTGGGATTACAGACATGCACGACGATGCCCAGCTAATTTTTTGTATTTTTAGTAGAGACAGTGTTTTTCCAGGTTGGCTAGGCTGGTCTCAAACTCCTGAGCTCAAATGATCCGCCTGCCTCGGCTTCCCAAAGTGCTGGGATTACAGACATGAGCCACTGCGCTTGGCCAATTGGTGACTTTTGCAGCCATGTTGTGTAGTAGTACATAATATCTGTCTTACACTTGTAAGCATTGTCATGAAACCAGAAACCTAAGAGAAGATTTATTTCTGCAGATACCTTTTGTATGTTTTTTAAAAAACTAAGTTATTAGTTTTAAAGTCTTGAGAATTTAGATAACAAATTTTTCCAAATTATCGGCTCAATCCTGGGCAGCAAAAATTCCATACTTATCAGGCCCACTCTTAAAGGAAGCTACTAACTGGATTTTCCTGAGTTGCCTGTAATGTCACTTACACATCTCTGGCAGTAGTGATGCTTCTGGGCATAGTAAAATGTGGATGTAGTTGTGACTCTGACAAACAGATAATGATAATGAAACATATTATTTTGAGTAATATAAGATGTGGGAAATAAAAGTTAATTTTATGAATTTTAAACTTAGTTGTATTTCAAGCTTTAGTAAAATGCAGTATCTTAAAATAGTCTATGTACTTCTATTGTTTAAAGGTTATTTATTTAAATCATGGTTGTTGAATACATTTGTCACTTTAATGCATTTCTGTCCATATGTACTTAATTATGCTTCAAAGAGTTTGAGAGAATTATCTTGTTGAAAATCTACTTAATATGGTATGAAATAAGAATGCTGATGAAAAGGTTTCATTGGCCAAAATGTTTAGTTAAAATGAATTGAGGAGGCCGGGTTCAGTGCTCACATCTGTAATCCCAGCACTTTCGGAGGCCAAGGAGGGAGGCTTGCTTGAGTCCAGGTCAGTACCACCCTGGGCAACATGGTGAACCCCATCACTACAGAAACACAAAAATTAGCTGGGTATGGTGGCACATGCTGTTAGCCCCAGCTACTCAGGAGCTGAGGTGGAAGGAGGATGGCCTGAGCCCAGCAGGTGGAGGTTTCATTGAGTGGAGAGTGTGTGACTGCACTCCAGCCCTGGGACAGAGCGAGACTCTGTCTCAAAAAAAAAAAAAAAAAACCTTTTGGGCTCATACAAAATATAGAAAGCAATAAAGAATAAGATGTCATCCATGATCTCACTACCCAAACCCTATATCTTTTAAAATAAAGGGTTTTTTTTTTTTTAGATTAGCTTTTATTTGCTCACCGTGAAGATGGACCTGGAATCCCAGCGGATATTAAACTGTTTGATATATTTTCACAGCAGGTGGCTACAGTGATACAGGTTTGTGTAGCATTTCTCCTAAGTTCTGAAATTTTGAAACTTCTCTGCCTCCTTTTACAATTGTTTAAAATAAGTTGTGTGGTTTTCTAAACATTCCAGTCTAGACAAGACATGCCTTCAGAGGATGTTGTATCTTTACAAGTCTCTCTCATTAATCTTGCCATGAAATGTTACCCTGATCGTGTGGACTATGTTGATAAAGTTCTAGAAACAACAGTGGAGATATTCAATAAGCTCAACCTTGAACAGTAAGTCAGTTACATTTTTGTAAAAATCCTCATAAAGATATTTTTGTCCTAGATTTCCTTTTCTTTCTCAATTGTTTTTTGAACTGCTGGCATTTGTCTTGTTTTAATCATGCATTAAGATTGTCATCCTTAGCACTATTAGGGGCAGAAAGTAGTGACCAATTACTTGGTTTTTTTATATTAATGAAAGTGTGGTACCTATGGACCGTAGGCAGTCTTCAGGACCAGTGTCTCCATTTGGATCCCTTTCTGTGTATCAGGGGCATCCAATCTTTTGGCTTCCCTGGGCCACATTGGAAGAAGCATTTCCTTGGGCCACACATAAATACACTAACACTAACGATAGCTGATGAGCTTAAAAAAGAAAAAATCCCAAAACACTCATAATGTTTTAAGAAAGTTTACGAATTTGTGTTGGGCCGCATTCAAAGCCATCCTGGGCTGCATGCGGCCTGTGGGCTTCTGGTTGGACAAGCTTGCATGTGAATGAGTTTGTTCTTAAACTGGTAAGGAAACTTTGTCAGGCAGTATTTATTTCCATAAGTAGTGTTTTCCTGCGAATGAGCACATGGCGAAAAATGAGGGCTATGTATATTTAAGGTGCAGAATTAAATTGGTTTAAATATCTTTCTATTTTGAGCTTTGATTTATACCTTAAAGGAAATATCAACAGTACTATTTCCAACTTGAATCCTCCTCAGCTGTTCTGTCCTAGACCTATGGCGTCCTCTAGTGGCCACTATGGGCAGCTCTGATCCTGTTACCTTCCCCAGCAGTTCCCTTCCTGCCCCATTCCCCACTGCTCTCAACTTGGTCAAGCCAGGCCTGCCTCCCCCCGACATATTCTTCAGAATTTACCTCATGTAATCTTCCTCCTTTCTATCTCTCTTCCAGTGGTTTACCTGCATCAAGAAAATTTCTTCTTTTTTTCCTCCCTTTGTGTTACCCTTTTTCTTTTGGTCATTTTTGGTTTTGTGTGTGTGCGAACTGAAAACAAGTCCAGATATGGAATGATAAGTGTGAGAGAAAATTAAATGATGTACCAGGTGTGGTGGCTTGCACCTGTAATCCCAGCTATTCAGGAGGCTGAGGTGGGAGAATCAGAGTCCAGGAGTTTGAGAACAGCCTGGGCAACATAGCGAGACCCCGTCTCTAGTAAAAAATAAAATTAAAAATAAAAAAATTTAAATTAAAAAAATTAAATGATGTATCTATGTCTTTCTCCTCAAGTAAATTTTAAAGTAAAAATAGACAAAATAATTGGAAATAACAACCTCTAAAGAGGTTGTAATAAATGCCCCAATATGCCTCAATATCTACAGAATTATTTTACTAATGACTACCTAAAAGTCAGTCAGCCTGCTTTTCCTTAATCACCAACATCGATGCAGAAGAAAAGTTTATGTATTTTTCTATTGTGTCGAATTCCTGGTTTTGCATGGAGTTTTTTTCCTACTTATTTTCATCATGAATATATAATACTTGTTGGCTGCCCCCTGGGAACCAAACTACCACTTAAAATACTTCCCTTAGAAATGTCACTGAATTCTAGACAGTCATCTTAACTCTAGCTATACCATCTGTTCATGAGTTGGAAACTGTATCTAGTTTTGTATCAACAGAAAAATAATAGATGAATATATATTTGCGTTTAGATAAGCATTTTTATCCTCTTGAAGGAGGTTGTTATAGTCTTCTGTGTGGTGTGATTCACTTGACCCATTTCCTTTAATGTGTAATGAAAAATTTCAAATTCTTATGGAACAAGTGCTATTTTGTATAGAAGTTAATTTTATTCATTAGGACTTCTGTTTTTCTTTTTGTAGTATTGCTACCAGTAGTGCAGTTTCAAAGGAACTCACCAGACTTCTGATATACCAGTTGACACAACAATATTTTAACAGTATTGAAATTAAAACATTTTCACCCACTCTTTGAATACTTTGACTACGAGTCCAGAAAGGGCATGAGTTGTTATGTGCTTAGGAATGTTCTGGATTATAACACAGAAATTGTCTCTCAAGACCAGGTAAGAGAATACCTACGTGCTATTTTAGGGAAACAGTGTTACACTTTTAGACTTTGGACCTAGATACCTGAGATGGGAGGGGAGGTAATTCAATACTAAATAAATTTACAAGTAACTTATTCGTTATATAAATTAAAAATTGAAGATGTATAAAGAATTATAAAACATTTATAATTCCACCAGATAGAGAATAACTACTATTAATTAACATTTTGTGCATATCTTTCCAGACCTTTGTCTGTATATGTGTGTATGACATACATGTGTATCGACTTTCTCACCAAAAAAGGAATGTCTTGTTGATACTGTATTTTAATTTTATGACTGGAAACACTTTTGACAGTGCCTTTATATGCCAGTGGTTTCACGTCAGTGGGTTCTTGTGCCTTGCATGTTACAGGTGGATTCCATAATGAATTTGGTATCCACGTTGATTCAAGATCAGCCAGATCAACCTGTAGAAGACCCTGATCCAGAAGATTTTGCTGATGAGCAGAGCCTTGTGGGCCGCTTCATTCATCTGCTGCGCTCTGAGGACCCTGACCAGCAGTACTTGGTATGAGTTTACCCTTAGTATATCCCCGTATCAGCTCCTAGTGAAATCACATGTTCAAGTGCTTAAAATGGTTTAATTCACTTTCTGGTCTTAGATGGTTTTGAAGGAATTGCAACTGAATTAAAGATTCACTTAAACCTGGAGGCGGAGGTTGCAGTGAGCCGAGATTGTGCCACTGCACTCCAGCCTGGACAACAGAGCGAGACTCCATCTCAAAAAAAAAAAAAAAAGATTCATGGCATCCATGGGCTTTTACTTTATGTATAAACACATAATTGTTTGTAAACTTCTGGAGCATGTGAGTAACAATTCAGTTGCTCTAATTCTTTGAAGACTATCTGAGAATTACAAAAAAGTCTGTCTTCTTTTACTTGAGTGCCCATAATTATTGCATGTTCATTTTTTTCTGAACTATGTATTGCTTATAATAACTTTATAAGAAATACAATTCTTATATTTAATTTTACTTTTCCAAATTCGCAAGTATAAATTATATTTGTCATATTGAAAATGTTTTTGTTTTTTGATGAAAGATTTAAAAATTCATTTTGCCTTTTTCTTAACTTTTTTTCTGATAAAGAACAATCACATGAGGTTCTCTCTTTATTATTAGTCCACAGGAATCTTTGTGAAATGGATAAAACATGTTGCCTGAGTAGGGGTATCAGTGACTGATAATAGATAGGTAGTTTATTTTAGTGAAGGGTTAGCATGGTTGACTGCTTAATTTATTGTTTGGGCAAAGTAGTTTAACCATTCTTGGATGCATAAGGCTGTTAGGCTGCTATGATGAAAAAGACATTTGCTTGAGGACGTCCTGACTGTCTCATCTCTTTCTGTTGACTTTCTTCATTGTAGTTGACACTCCTGTACTTCTTCATAATCAGTGTGAATAAGAGGCTGACTTCTGTTGATAATGTGATGGTCTTTGTCTTGGTTGAGTGACAAACATTCCAGGACTGTGGTATTGTGCTCTGTGAGCTATATGATCTGTACAGAGTGACTGAGTATTTTAACTGATTCCCTTATGTTTCTATGTGAGATTGTGTGTATCTGTGTGTTTTCATTTTCTATTACATACCAAATGTAGTAGTTAGAAACTATGCCTTCCGGCTGGGCATGGTGGCTCGCATCTATAATCCTAGCAATTTGGGAGGCTGAGGTGGATGGATCACCTGAGGTCAGGAGTTCAAGACCAGCATGGCCAACACAGTGAAACCCCATCTCTATTAAAAATACAAAAAATTAGCTGGGCATGTGGTGGGCACCTGTAATCCCAGCTGCTTGGAGGCAGGAGATGATTCACTTGAACCCGGGAGGTGGAGATTGCAGTAAGTGGGTATCACGCTGTTGCACTCCAGCCTGGGCAACAAGAGTGAAACTCCGTCTCAAAAAAAAGTATGCCTTCTGCATGTGGCTGATTGGTTATTCCCATGTATGGAGATCTTTAATGATAGGGTCATTAGCTCTGACTGCCCCTAGGGGAAATGCATTCTCTTATTCATCTACCATATCAGAATTTCACAAACTGAATGCATTGTGTCACATATACTAAAATATTTTATAAACTCTGTGTTTTTCTTGTAATTTTTCTGAATTGGCTCTATGTTGTGCCATTTCAGAAAAAAAAAACCCAAGAAAAACACAGAATTCATGAATATTTCACAAGTAGCTCTTTTAAAGTATGTTAGCATTTTCCTTGACTTAAATGGCCTTAATATTTTTTTGAATGAGGAGATATGATGTACCAGTAATATGCATATAGTTGTTCTGTATCATAATAATAGTTAATATTACTGAGCATATGCCTTGTGCTAAGTAGTGGTGAGACTTCACATGTGTCACTTGATCTTCCCAACAACCCTAGGAGTTTATAGAAACTTGTGGCTAAGAGAAGGTAAATAATTTGCCCAAGGCCACACATTTAATAAGTATTAGCATCTGCTTTTAAATGTGAGTCTCTTGAGTATCTTCACAGCCTTTTTTTTTCTCTTTTCTTCTTTTTTTTTTCTGTGATGGAATCTTGTTCTGTCACCCAGCTGGAGTGCAGTGGCGTGATCCCAGCTTACTGCAACCTCCATCTCCTGGATTCAAGCAATTCTCCTGCCTCAGCCTCCTCGTAGCTGAGATTACAGGTGTGCGCCACCACCCAGCTAATTTTTGTATTTTAGTAGAGACAGGGTTTCCCTATGTTGGCCAGGCTGGTCTTGAACTCCCGACCTCAACTGATCTGTCCACCTTCGGCCTCCCAAAGTGCTGGGATTACAGACATGAGTCACCACACCTGGCCAGAGCCTACATTCTTTATCAGTGCAGCATACTTTGCACATGTGTGTATGAAAATATATTTCAATATATCTTTGCTTCTAACTCACTACTTGGGCAGGTTATACAACCTCTCTGAAACTCAGTCTTCCCCATTTGTGAAATGGAATTGTATCTGTCTCTGGGTTGTTGTGACAACTTGAGGAGATAAGAAAATATGTAAATTGCCTACCATAAGCTATGGTACATTGTATATATTCACAAAATGTTAGCAATGATTATTAGAGCCCACATTTATTTCACAAATGATTAATCATAGTTTGGAAATTTTTTTTCTTTAATGCTTTTGGGTCAGATTTGAACACAGCACGAAAACATTTTGGAGCTGGTGGAAATCAGCGGATTCGCTTCACCTGCCACCTTTGGTATTTGCAGCTTACCAGCTGGCTTTTCGATATAAAGAGAATTCTAAAGTGGTGAGTTTACTTTTAAGAATTTAGGTACTTTTTTTCCTTTTCATCACTCTGAGTGTGTGTGTGTTTGTTTTATATTATAAAAAATTTCAAACATACAAAAATAGACAGTGGTATAATAAAATCCCATTTCGCCAACTCTCTATTGTTACTTATCCTGTGTTAAGTGTTCCTGACGGTGATGTTGGTGGATCACATACTAACTGAGGATCACATAAAAAGCACTTAGAAATGCAAGATTAAAGCAGTGTGAATTTATGCGGAAACTCTTTCCTAAGTTCTAATTCAGGTTAGCTTTAAAACCTAAGGAGAGGGCCTAGCATTGCAGTCATTTCTCTCTAAAGGCATATCATTGAATAATATCATGAGTTGTGGGCAGCTTTTTATGAGCTTTTTTCTTCCTCAAAATGAACCATGGCTTGAGTCTTCATGGTGTAGTTTTGAAGAAAATACCTCAAGCTCATGTACCTGAAGTTGGACAGTCAGGTTAATGTTAAGGAACAACCTCAGTAACTTAATTTTGTTTGTTGTTTGTTTTGCGATAGGGTCTCATTCTGTTGCCCAGGCGGAGTACAGTGGCTCAGTCTTGGCTCACTGCAACCTCCACCTCCTGGGTTCAAGCGATCTTGTGTGTCAGCCTCCTAAGTAGCCGGGATTACAGGTGTGCACCACCATGTCCAGCTAATTTTTGTATTTTTAGTAGAGACAGGTCTTGCCACATTGACCAGCTGGTCTTGAACTTGTGGCCTCAAGTGATCCTCCTGCCTCAGTCTCTCAAAGTGCTAGGATTTAGGTGTGAACCACGGCACCCGGCCTCAGTACGGACTTGATTTTCTCATAATAGAGAAAAAAGATGTATGCATAGACCTACTAGCATGAACAGCAGCTTTTGGCCAATTTTTATTAGGCCAGCTTATCATTCACTCTTTACCAGCATTTATGGATAGAATTTGTGAATATAACAATAAAATTGCAACCAGCCTACATTACAAAGCCATAGTAATTAAAACAGTATGGTAATATGGTACTGGCATAAAAACAGACACATAGACCAATGGAACAGAATAGAGAGTCTAGAAATAAACCCACACATATGCAATAAACTAATCTTCATAAGGACACCAAGAATACACAAAGGGGAAAAAAATGGTCTCTTCAAGAAATAGTATTGGGAAAGTTGGATATCCACGTGCAGAAAAATGGAATTGGACTCTTATACCATATATAATAATGAACTCAAAATGGATTAAAGACCTGAAACCATAAAGCTCCTAGAAGAAAACATAGGGAAAAACCTCCTTGTCATTGGTCAATGATTTTTTGGATATGAAACCAAAAACCTACACAACCAAGAAAAATAAGTTTAAAAATAAGCAAAAAATAAGTTTAAATAAGCAAAAAGTAAGTTTAAAATAAGTTAAAAGTAAGCAAAAATAAGTTTAAAATAAGCAAAAATAAGCAAATAAAAGTTTATACAACAAAGGAAACAAGCAGCAGAGTGAAGGGACAGGCAATGGAATGGGGGAGAATATTTGCAAACTATACATCTGAAAAGTGGCCAATACTAAATATATATGGAACGCAACTCAATAGCAAGCAAATGATAACTTGATTTAAAAATGAGCAAAGGATCTGAATAGACATTTTTCCAAAGAAGACATACAGGTTGCCAACTGGTATATGAACAGATGTTCAACATCATTTATCAGGAAAATGTAAATCAAAAGCACTATGAGATGTCACCTCACATCTGCAGAATAACTGTTACCAAAAAAACAGAAAATCAAGTGTTGCAGGGATGTAGAGAAATGGGAACGCTGTTTATTGTTGGTGGGAATATAAATTAGTATAGCATTATGGAAAACAGTATGGAGTTCCTCAGAAAACTGAAACTAGAACTACCATGTGACCCTGCAGTCCCACATCTAGTTATGTATTCAAAGGAAGGAAATCAGTATCTCAGAGAGATACCTGCAATCCCATGTTTATTGCAGCATTATTCACAATGGCCGAGATATGGAAACAACTTAGTGTCCATCGATAGATGAGTAAAGAAATTGTGTATATATGTGTCTGTATATACTATATATGTGTGTATATATAAGTATGTACACACATATTCATCTACCATAGTAGAATAATACTCAGCTATAGAAATGAAGAAAATCTTGCCATTTATGACAACAAGGGTTAATCTGGAGGACATATTCTAAGTGAAATAAGCCAAACACAGAAAGGCAAATACTGTATCACTTCATTTATATGTAGAATTGTTTTTTAAGTTGAATTCATCCAGCCTGGGTAACATAGCAAGACCCAATCTCTATTAAAAAATAAAAAGGCCGGTGTGGTGGCTCACGCCTGTAATCCAGCACTTTGGGAGGCCAGGCAGGCGTTCACCTGAGGTCGGAGTTCGAGAACAGCCTGACCAACATGGAGAAACCCCGTCTCTACTGAAAATACAAAATTAGCTGGGTTGGTGGTGCATGCTGTAGTCCCAGCTACTCGGAGGCTGAGGCAGGAGAATCACTTGAACTTGGGATGCAGAGGTTGCAGTGAGCTGAGATCGTGCCATTGGGCATCAGCCTGGGCAACGAGTGAAACTCGTCTAAAAAAAAAAAAATTAAAAAATTAGCCAGGTGTGGTGGTACATGCCTTAGTCCTACCTACTCGAGAGGCTAGGGCAGGGCGGGTGGTGGCTCACACCTGTGATCCTAGCACTTTGGAGGCCGAGGTGGGCGGATCATCTGAGATCAGGAGTTTGAGACCAGCCTGGCCAACATAGTGAAACCCTGTCTCTACTAAAAATACAAAATTAGCCAGGCGTGAGGCACATGCCTGTAATGCCAGCTACTCAGGAAGCTGAGGCAGGAGAATCACTTTGAACCCGGAGGCAGAGGTTGCAGTAAGCGAGATCGCACCACTGCACTCCAGCCTGGGTGACAAAGAGACTCCGTCTCAAAAAAAGAGGCTAGGGCAGGAGGACAGCTTGAGCCAGGAGTGGAGGCTGCAGTGAGTTATGACTGTGCTTTGCGCTCCGGCCTGGGTAACAAAGGGAGACCCAGTCACTAAAAAAAGGTTGGACTTGTGTAAGCAAAGACTAGAACAGTAGTTGCCAAAGAATACAAACTTTCAGTTATAAGATAAAAAATTCTGGGGATCAAAACGATTTAGGGCAAATAAATAAAAGTAACTAGCCTTTACTTATTTACTAGCATTTCTTCCTGTGTTGTCATGCACTGTGCCAAGGTCTATGGACTGCCACTGTCACTTTTTTTTTTTTTTGAGTCAAGGTCTTTGTCGCCCAGACTGGGATACAGTGGTATGATTACGGCTCACTGCAGCTTCGAACTCTTAGCTCAAGCGATCCTTCCATTTCAGCCTCCTGAGTAGCTGGACTACAAGCATGTGCACCACGCTGGCTAATTCTTTATTTTTTGTAGAGACAGAGTCTCATTGCCATGTTTGCCCATTGTTTGGTCTAGATTAACAATCTTGGACTTTTATGAAGAGACTCCCTCCTGCCACACTTGGGGCCCCGGCTAAGGTTGAATTGGATTACAGGGCATGAGAAGCCCACTTTCGGGATTGCCCAGGCACTTGCTCGCGCACTCTTATAAAAATTGAAGAAAAAAAATGAACTGATTGCTTTAACAAGAAGAAATTTGGATAGTCAATCATGATAAATACTTAACCTCCTTGTAATTACAACAACTAACCTTTAAGAAATCAAATTGGCAAAGAGAAATGAAAATAAGGTCAGCAATGGTGATGGTGTGATGAAAATTCATTCCCACTAATGTTGGCAGTGTGAATTTACTATATAGTTCTAGAAGTTGGCAATATGTAAGTAGGTTTAAAATCCAATAATTTTACTTCCAAGTAGAATTCCAAATTTAAACTAAGAATAATTAGGGTCTCAATAAGCTTATGTATATAGAACATTCAGTAATATTAGAGATTATTTCTAAAAGGGAATAGTTAAATAAATTATGCCATAGCAGTCTCCATAATATTTTCTAGTCTTAAAATGATTTCGAATTAGTATGGGAAAATTGTTAGGACAACATAAGTGAAAAAAATTAGAGCTGGGCGCAGTGGCTCATGCCTGTAATCCTACACTTTGGGAGGCTGAGGCAGCGGATCACCTGAGTCTGGAGTTTGAGAACAGCCTGACAATATGGAGAACCCCGTTCTTACCAAAATAGAAAATTAGCTGGTGTGGTGGCGCATGCCTGTAATCCAGCTATTCGTAGGCTGAGGCAGGAGAATCACTTGACCTGGGAGGCGGAGTTGTGGGCGATGAGATCATGCATTGCACTCCAGCCTGGGCACAAGAGGGAAACTTCTCTCAAAAAAAAAAAAAAAAAGGAAAAATTAGATACAAATTACTTGCAGTGTGAATCCAATTTTGTTTTAACTCAAGAAAATAAGGCTAGATCAGTGGTCATGCCAGTAACCTAGCACTTTGGGAGGCTGAGATGGGTGGATCACTTGAGGTCAGTCAGTTCAGACTAGCCTGGCCAATAAGGTGAAACCCCTCTCTACTAAAATACACAAATTAGCAGGGCTGGTGGCCACTTTATCCAGCTACTGAGGAGGCTGAGGCAGAAGAATGCTTGAACCCAGACGCAGAGGTGGCAGTAGCCGAGATCGCGCCCAAAGAAAAAAAAAACCACACACAAAATCCAGTTAATTATATTTACATAAAAAAAAGAAACATTTAGCATCTGAATGTTACCATGATTATCCCGGGGGTAGATTTAGGATGATTGTGGATGATTTGTGTATTTTTCTAATTTTATCCAATTTGGAATGTAACTTACAAATCAGAAAAAACAATTTTATCACCAGGTGTGATGGCTCATGCTGTAATCCCAACATTTGGAGGCTGAGGCGGGAGTTTGCCTCGGGGCCAGTAGTTCAAGATCAGCCTGGGCAACAAATGAAGACCCTGTCTCTCCAAAAAAAAAATAAAAATTAGCCAGGTTGGTATGCGAGCCTGTGTCCTAGCTATTCGGAGTCTGAGGTGGGAGCATCACTTGAACCCAGGAGTTCAAGGCTGCAATGAGCTGTGATCACACCACTTGCACTCCAGCTGGATAAAGAGCTTATTAAAAAAAAAAAAAGAAAGAAAAACAGGTTGGGTGCGGTGGCTCACGCCTGTATCCTAGCACTTTGGGAGGCTGAGGCGGGCGGATCGCTTAGGTCAGGAGTTACCAGCTGGCAATTGGTGAAACCCACCCCTACTAAAAATACAAAATTAGCTGGGTGGGTGGCAGGCACCTGTAATCCCACTACTGGGAGGCTGAGGCAGGAGAATCACTTGATCCAGGAGACGAGGTTGCAATGAGCCAAGATTGCACCACTCACTCCAGCCTGGCAACAAGAGCAAACTGCTCTCAAAAAGAAAAACAAATAACAATACATTAACATTGCAAGGCAATTAACCCAAATGATGTTTGAGAAACATCCTGCTTGATTACTTGTTTGCCCCTAACTGAAACAGAAGGAAAATGACAGGAAAACTGTGCACTCAACTTACTGCATTCACTATTTTGTTCTATTAAAAGTTTTAAATAAAATGGGATATCCTGGACAAGTTAATTTTGAATTAAGGTAACTTAAAATGTTTTTTTCTTGTTTTAGGATGACAAATGGGAAAAGAAATGCCAGAAATTTTTCATTTGCCCACCAGACTATCAGTGCTTTGATCAAAGCAGAGCTGGCAGAATTGCCCTTAAGACTTTTTCTTCAAGGAGCACTAGCTGCTGGGGAAATTGGTTTGAAACATCATGAAACAGTCGCGTATGAATTCATGTCCCAGGTGATATCTGTTTGTTTCTGTGTTGTCACGTCAGTTCTGCTGGGTTCAGTTGCTTGTTTGCAGGCATGGTGGTAATGCACATGAATTTGCTCTTCTTTTACTGAATATGTAACTACCACCTTCCCACCATTATGGAACCTGTTAATATTATTGTCGTAATTGACTGGTGTTGATCATTTGCTGATGAAATCTAAGATTTCCAAGTGGGTCATGGTAAAAGTGTTTCATGGAACATGAAATTTGGGAAATGCACTCAATTCCCAAAATTCAGTTTGGGAACCCTGGGTTAAACAAAGTTGAAAGAAGTTTCTTTATTGCAACTTTTTAGCGTTTTTTCCATCTCAGCTGTGTCCCGTGGCTCTCAGGAGAGGGTGCAGCACGTTCTGATATGAAGGCTGCAGAAGTCTCACAGGATGGAGGTTTGGTGACAAGTACTTTGGAAAATGCTCAACTAGAGGATGGTTGGTCCTTGAAAGTCCTTTCTGCTTTGTGTTCACTAGGCATTTTCTCTGTATGAAGATGAAATCAGTGATTCCAAAGCACAGCTAGCTGCCATCACCTTGATCATTGGCACTTTTGAAAGGATGAAGTGCTTCAGTGAAGAGAATCACGAACCTCTGAGGACTCAGTGTGCCCTTGCTGCATCCAAACTTCTAAGAAACCTGATCAGGGCCGAGCTGTGAGCACCTGTGCACATCTCTTCTGGTCTGGCAGAAACACGGACAAAAATGGGAGGAGGTAAGGTCATTCCTGACTGCATGATAGCAGACAGGATCGATAACAGGGATCAGTTGTCATGGCCTTGTGTTCTGGAGGTGAAACATTTGGGGTGCTTGGAAAATCTGATGAACAAAATTGCTTTGTTTTGTTAAAAA
>NW_022096763.1:0-59190 GCF_006542625.1 Nomascus leucogenys
AGCTGGTGCTTGAGTATCGTTGAATGTTTTCATCCCATTATCCACATCCTTCAGCTTGCCAGCTGTTACCTTTCTGATTCCAATTTGGCCATCCTTTCCTCTAGGACAGTGGTTCTCATTAATTGTGCACCCTGACAACCAGTCAGAAATGCATATTTTTGGTCCCCACCCCAGACCTATGGAACTAGAACCTCTGGGGGTGACCTAGCAGTCTGGGTCTGAGTATGCTTTATATACAGCGATCTGTATTTTAAGCAACCCTGAAAGGATCCTGATGCCTGTTTAAGCTTCAGAACCACTGCTCAGACTTTAGTTTGCATCGAAATCCCCTTGAGGGCTGGTTTAGTAGATCTGGCATGGGATTTCTAACAGGTTCCCAGGGGATGCTAATGCTGCTCTTCAGGGACCACTGCTTTAGGGCATGAGAAGTTCTAATGTAATTAGACTGGTTTGTGGTCTGGGGTTGGCAATCTTTTAAAGTCTTTCCAAATGATTCTAAGACGTGGCCAAGGTTAAGAGCCACCTCTCCAGGAACACTTTCCCATCAGTCCTGCCCTCCCCAGCTCCGGGTCCTTTCCTGTGTCAGGAGCTATGTTAGCAGCATGTGCTTCCCTCCATTGTAGCAATTATCTCACTGCCCGGCAGAGGCAGCTTATCTATCTCCCTCACTAGGTGGTAAACCTCTGGGCAAGGAAAGACTAGATTATTCTCTCCTTTACCTCAGTGTTTTGATAGGTGCTCAATATTTGTTGATTGGATTAATCGAATACATGGACCGCCTCCAACTCTTAGAAGCAAACGTAAACGGGATCAGTTAATGTGCTCACCAGATGGAGGACGATATTCTTCTTTGATACTGAGAAGTGCAAAGAAGGACAAGTGTTCTGTGGTTTGGGATGATGTTTCTGGAAGGAGAATAGAATGGAAGCTGAATCAGATGTTCCACCTCACTCGGAATTGAAATTAAGATTTTTGAGCAGGGTCTAGCAGGATAGTGAAGTCATTGTTAAGAGCATGGGCTCCGTGGCCAGACTGCCTGAGTTTGAATTCTGCCCTCTTTTCTATTGCTTGTATGATCTTGGCAAAGTTACATAATTATTCTGTATTCCAGTTTCCTATTGTGTAAAATGAGGTTAATCGGAGTACTTTCCTTTTGGGTTTGTCAGTTTTGAGGATTAGAATACATGTAAAGCTTTCAGAGCAATACTGAGCACTTACTAAGTGCTATTACACTACCTTTTAATTAATGGAAATGGATAGAAATTAATCTAATTATTAAATCTTAGGTTATAATAAATGGTTCTCATTTTCCTAGCCCCTACTTAAGCCCAAATACGAACATTTTCCCTCCTTAGGACCATGAATGCAACTAGAAATGTAAAAAGCAGTGAAGCAATGCAAGCTGATAAAATTATGAGACCAAAGGCATCAAAGTATTTGCCAGCATGAGCTCATTCATATATTTCACTCAGTTTGAATTTCTAGTTTGAAATCAACCTGGTTTTAAACTGCTCATTAGTATATTTTGTAATTGAATGTATTTTGTGTATAGTAAACTTATTACATTTTACTTATTTTGTGACTAGTGCTAGGTTACATTTTAATTGCTCTTACTAACTTGGCAATACCACCACCGATTTATTTCCTTTGAAGGTCTCAGAGCTGAGAGGGGATAGTGTTTTAAGCTCTGAAGAGAGGTAAAGGTCATGGTTTTTTTCCTGGTGGAGTGACCCAAACCTTCACTCCTGAAGGGTCTGGGCCATTTGTAGTCCTGCCTGGATTGGGCCATTGTAGTTTCCCATTGACCTTAATCACAGGGCATGGTAATACTAAGAGACACCCTAATGGATCTCCTGTATTCCATGCATACTATTCCTTACCTCCGTTGTGGAGTAGTGGACTGCTTTCATCTTGGTAGTCCGGGTCCATCACCCCAGCCAACACTAACTCCCTTCTTAGCCTGTTGACTTAAAGGTAGGAGGAGCCCAAAGTGTCCAGGTGGCAATCTTAACCTCCAGTTTAATGGGATTGTTGTCATGTCTTCTGGTGGCAATATCCCTCCCTCTGGAACTAAGACCTCTAGGCCAGAAGAACGTAATGTCGTGGGAACAGGAAGCAAAAATTTTGCTAGTGGAGCACTAGGGGAGATGATGAGTGGTGCCACTTCCACTTTCACCCCTTGATTCCTGGACCTGTGAATCCTGGCTATGAGAGAAACAGTACCATATATTGGACGCTGATTCAGAGCATATACGGCCTTCTGGAGAACTTTGCCCCGGCCCTGAAAAGTATTGTCACCTAGTTGGCATTGTAATTGTGACTTCAAAAGACTATTCCACAGTTCTATCATTCCAGCTGCTTCAGGATGATGGGGATCATGGTAAGACCAGTGAATTCCATGAGCATGAGCCCACTGCCACACTTCTTTAGCCATAAAGTGAGTGCCTTGGTCAGAGGCAATGCTGTGTGGAGTACCATGGTGGTGGATAAGGCATTCCGTGAGTCCACGGATAGTAGTCTTGGCAGAAGTATTGCATGCAGGGTAGGCAAACCCATATCCAGAATAAGTGTCTATTCCAGTGGGGACAAACCTCTACCCTTTCCATAATGGAAGAGGTCCAACATAATCAACCTGCCACCAGGTAGCTGGCTGATCACCCTGAGAAGTGCTGCCATATCAAGGGCTCAGTGTTGGTCTCTGCTGCTGGCAAACTGGTCACTCAGCAGTGGCCATAGCCAGGTCAGCCTTAATGAGTGGAAGTTCATGTTGCTGAGCCCATGCTTAACCTCCATCCCTGCCACCATGGCCACTTTGCTCATGGGCCCACTGGGCAATAACAGGGGTGGCTGAGGAAAGAGGCTGAGTGGTGTCCACAGAACAGGTCATCCTATCCACTTGATTATTAAAATCCTCCTCTGCTGATGTCACACATTGGTGAGCACTCACATGGGATACAAATATCTTCAGTTTTTGACCACTCAGAGAGGTCCATCTACATACCTCTTCCCCAAATTTCTTTGTCACCAATTCTCCAATCATGCTTCTTCTAAGTCCCTGGCCATCCAGCCAAACCACTGGCTACAGCCCATGAATAAGTATATAATCACACATCTGGCCATTTCTCCTTCCATGCGAAGTGCACAACCAGGTGCGCTGCTCAAAGTTCTGCCCACTGGGAAGATTTCCCTTCACTGCTATCCTTCAGGGATGTCCTAGAAAGGGGCTGTAGTGCTACAGCTGTCCACTTTTGGGTGGTGCCTGCATATCATGCAGAACCATCTGTGAACCAGGCCCTAGCCTTCTCTTCCTGTCAGCTGATCACAGGGAACCCTCCATGAGGCCATCGTTGCAGGCTGAGGGAGAGAAGACAGGGTGGCAGGAGTGGAGACCGTGGGTATTTGAGCCACTTCCTCATGTAACTTACTTGTGCCTCAGGACCTACTTGAGCCTGATCACATATATACCACTTCCATTTGATGATGGAATGCTGCTGTGCACAACCCACTTTATGGCTAGATGAGCCAGAAAGTACCCAGTTCATGATAGGCAGTTCAGGTCACATGGTGACTTGATTACCCATAGTCAAATGTTCAGTTTCCACCAAAGCCCAGTAACAGGCCAAGAGTTGTCTCTCAAAAGGAGACTAGTTATCTGGAGAAGATGACAGGGCCTTGCTCCAAAATCCTAGAAGTCTCTGCTGTGATTCACCTATGGGGGCCTTCCAAAGGCTCCAAACAGCATCCCTCTCTGCCACTGACACCTGAAGCACTGTTGGATCTGCTGGGTCATATGGCATAAGTGGCAGAGCAGCTTGCTCAACTGCCTGGACCCCACATGGGCCAGAATAACACATCCATATGAGGAATGTGTTGCCTCCAAAATCCAAATAGGTCCATTAGGTGTTGTGCCTTTCTTGGTTGTAGGATGGGCCAAATGCAGCAATTTATCCTTCACCTTAGAAGGAATATCTTGACAGGCTCTACACCACTGGACCCCTAGAAATTTTACTGAGGTAGAAGGTCCCTGAATTTTAATTGGATTCATTTCCTATCCTCTGGCACACAAATGTGTTACCAATAAGTCCAGTGTGTTTGCTACTTCTTGCCCACTGGATCCAATCAGCATAATGTCATCAATGTGATAGACCAGTGTGATATCTTCTGGAAGCGAAAAGTGATCAAGTTCTCTCCAAATAAGATTATGACACAAACCTGGAGAGTTGATATACCCTTGAGGTAGCACAGTAAAGGTATATTGCTGGCCTTGCCAGCTGAAGGTAAATTGTTTCTGGTGGGCCTTATGGATGAAATGGAGAAAAAGGCATTTGCCTAGTAAATGGCTGCATACCAGGTACCAGGAGATGTGTTAATTTGCCCAAGCAATGAAACCACATCTGGTACAGCAGCTGCAACTGGAGTCACCACTTGGTTAAGCTTACGATAATCCACTGTCATTCTTCAAGATCCATCTATCTTCTGCACAGGCCCAGTGGGAGAGTTGAATGGGGACGTGGTGTGAATCACCACCCCTGTGTCCTTCAAGTCCTTGATGGTGGCAGTAATCTCCACAATCCCTCCAGGGATGCAGTATTGTTTTCGATTTACTATTTTTCTGGGTAGAGTCAGCTCTAATGGCTTCCACTTGGCCTTTCCTACCATGATAGCCTTCACCTTACCAATCAGGTAGCCAATGTGGGGTTTCTGCCAGCTGCTATGTATGTTTATGCCAATTATGCATTCTGACACTGGGGACGTGACCACAGCATGAGCCTGGGGACCCACTGGACCCACTGTAAGTCGGACTTGAGATAAAACTCCATTAATTGCCTGACCTCCATAAGCCCCTACTTTTACTGGAGGACCACAATGACGTTTTGGGTCTTCTGGAATCAACATCAGCTGAGAGATAGTGTCCGGTAGTCCTGGAAATGTCTGATCATTTCCCTTTCCCCAGTGCACAGTTACCCTGGTAAAAAGCCAGTGGTCTCCTTGGGGAAGGATGGGAGAAAGATTCACTCCATAAATTATGGGTAGTGTAGTAGGGTCCTTCCTCAAGGGGACCCAGCCTCCCCTTCTTTCAAGGGGTTTTGGGTCTGTAAACTGGCTTAAGTCTGGAGATCGATTGAGAGGCCGTGACTCTCTGTTTTTGTAATTCAAATTAGTCTTTTGTCCAATAGACCTGGAAGTTTTCTGCTTATGTAAATTATGTAGGAATGCAGTAGGCTTCCTATCAACTTCATTTCTAGGAACACCATGATTAGCCAATGCCAGAGCTCTACACGAGTCAGACTATTCTGATTGCTGCTTTGCCTCTCCTGTCCATTACACTAGCTATGCCCACCTTGCCTTTGATGATTGAGTGCCGCCACTTGGCCCCTGCCACCTCAGGATCCAACTATTTCCGTTTTATTTAAGTTTTGTAGTTGAATGACTGTGGTTCCCTCCCTTAGATCTAGCATACAGAGAAGAGCAATTTGGGGCTCTTCAAAAATGCAGGTGCTGCCCTCCCAAATCTATTTCACAAGGTATTGGTCAAGGGTATATCTTCCGGACCCTCCCAGATGGGATGAGTAGGTCTAAAGTGACTAATCCACTCCACCATCCCAATCTCCCTAAGCCGTTGGATCCCTTCCTGTACATTAAACCAAGGGAGATCAGGAATTTCCAGCTCGCTCACAGTGGGCCATATTTTAATCCATATTTCAGCTAACTAAGCAAATAAACTATTAGAACCTTTTTTAACTCCCAGAGCTGCAACATTAAAAGCAGATTCCCTACTTAGTGGGCCCAAATCAATAAATTGAGCCTGATCTAACTTTGTGTTCCTCCCACCATTATCCCATACCCTTAATATCCATTCCCATGCCTGTTCTCCAGATTTCTGTTTATATACATTAGAGAACCCAAACAGTTCTTTTCGAGTGTAGCACACCTTCTTATGGGTCATAACTCTCAACCTCACCTTCAGGGGCCTGCTGGGACTTTAGTCTAGTTATAGGTCTAGAAGCAAACAGGGGTGTTGAGGGTGTGTCCTGAGGACAGTCAACATTATTTTGCCTAGCAACTGCCTCAGGGGAGGCCATCACTGTTGCCTCAGGCAGCACAGAGTTTTTCTTCTCAGACAAAGGTAGAAAGGCTGATGGCAGCATGGGTCTGGGAGGGGATGTTGCCACTACTAGGGGTGGGGAAGCTGCTCCTTCTGGTAACAAAGGTTCATCAGAGTTTACAAACCCAGTGTCCCCAGCTTCATCAGGGGCCTCCCACATGTCCTGATTCCAAGTTGCAGGGTCCCATTCTTTTCCAATCAATGCCCTCACTTTAACAGTAGATGGCTGGGCGCAGTGGCTCACGCTTGTAATCCCAACACTTTGGGGGGGCTGAGGTGGGCAGATCATGAGGTCAGGAGTTCAAGAACAGCCTGGCTAACATGGTGAAACCCTGTCTCTACTAAAAATACAAAAATTAGCTGGGCATGGTGGTGCACGTCTGTAATCCCAGCTACTTCGGAGGCTGAGGTAGGAGAATCACTTGAACCCAGGAGGCAGAGGTTGCAGTGAGCCAAGATCATGCCACTGAACTCCAGCCTGCACAACAAAGCAAGACTCTGTCTCAAAAAAAACAAAACAAAACAACAAAAACAACAACAACAACAAAAACAGTAGAAACAGTAGACACCTGGCGAGGCTGTGCATGCACCTTTTATTGCAGGTCAGCCACTCGCATGATAAGAGCTTGGGTCTGTTTTTCCACAATTTCAGCTCTTTCTCTACAGGAGATAAGATTCTCACTCAGGGCAGTCTTAGCAGATTTGGGGCTCAGTATCTGCTTCTGAAGCCAGGAGACAGAATCCCTGAGTTCATCATTTTATTTCATCACTTTGTCCAGTGAACTTAGGAGCAACCAACCAGCTTCATTATGTTCCTTAGTTCTCCACATACGGTCAAAAGTATTATGTATAGAGTCACTAAACTCCTTGCCTCTCATGAGTGGTGACTCAGAAGTGTCAAATACATTTATTTTGCATAACTTTCTTAAACAGTTTATGCTAAGGACTATCAGTGTTCTCCATACTATTAGAAGTAGAGTCCTTAGCATTTTTGAGCCAAATCATATTAAGCTGCCAACTCCAGAAACCCCAAAACCAACGAAAGAACTCCATCCTTAATATTCTGTTCTTCTAGAACCACTCCTGGTGTCAAAATCTGTATTAGGCAGGGTTCTCCAGAGGGACAGAACTAATAGGATAGAACTAATAGGATAGCCTTTATATATGTATAAATGGGAGTTTATTAAGTATTAACTTACATGATCACAGAATCCTACAATAGGCTGTCTGCAAGCTTGAGGAACAAGGAGAGCCAGTCCCAGTCTCAAAACCATAGAACTTGGAGTCCAATGTTTGAGGGCAGGAAGTGTCCCACACAGGAGAAAGATATAGGCTGGTGGGCTAGGCCAGTCTCAAATTTTCACATTTTTCTGCCTGCTTTATATTTGCTGGCAGCTGATTAGATGGTGTCCACCCAATTAAGGGTGGGTCTGCCTTTCCCAGCTCACTGACTCTAATGTTAATCTCCTTTGGCAAAACCCTCACAGACACACCCAGGATCAATACTTTGTATCCTTCAGTCCAATCAAGTTGACACTCAGTATTAACCATCACAGAGGTAAATGTTTAAAAATTATTTCTATTTCTATATGCTAGTGACAAACATTTGGAAAATGAGACTTAAAAGATTCCAGGCCAGATGTGGTGGCTCATGCCTATAATGCCAGCACTTTGGGGGTCTGAGACAGGAGAATTGCTTGAGGCCAGTGGTTTGACACTAGCCTGGGCAACATAGCAAGACCCAACTCTACAAAAAAAAAATAAAAAATAGCCAGGTGTGATGGCACTCTTCTGTCGTTCTAGCTACTCAGGAAGCTGAGGCTTGAGGATCACTTGAGCCCAGAAGTTTGAGGTTGCAGTGAGCTACTATTGTGCCAGTGCACTCCAGCCTGGGTGGCAGATGGAGACCCTGTCTATAAAATAAAAATTAAAATTAAATAATGAATAAATATAAAAAATGTCATTTTTATACAGCAACTCCTCAGTAGCAGTGAGCACACCTAGTTGCCAGATCTTGGTTTCTAAAGCCATTCTCAAACAAAAGGAACCAAGGTTCCTTGGAGATATGGCTGATTCTAAGACTGGGGCATAACATAGATGAGCCTGGAGCATCTTGTAGTGTCAGAATGTTAGGGAGTGATAAAGAAACAAACAAAAGGAAAAATCACTGATGGAGGTATGTCAGAGGGACACAGAAGCTTACTGAAAGATGTCCTAAAGACCAAAGTTGGGACAATTTGTGCAACAAAATAGTATTAGACTATAATCCAGATTTATAGTAAATATCCAGTGTCCACACTGATATAAACAAATGATTGAATAAATAAATTCGTGGATGATAAGAGAAAACTCTATGCAGAAGAATTCCAAATAATTTATGTAGCTACACTACCCTAAAAGAAATGGAGCATAACTCTCTACTACTTAAGTGTGGCTATGCATAGTGACTTCCTTCCAATGAGTATAGTATGGAAAGGGGAAACAAAGTAACTTTACAGTGGAAAACATGACAAACACTGCCTCAGCCAGATAATCAAGGTCAAAATCAACAGTGATAAGTCATGTTGATAGTATGTCCCTGTCTTAGTCTTTTTAAAATTTTATTTTTATTTTTTTTGAGATGGAGTTTCACTCTTGTTGCCCAGGCTGGAGTGCAATGGCGTGGTCTCAGCTCACTGCAACCTCTGCCTCCTGGGTTCAAGCGATTCTTCTGCCCCAGCCTCCCAAGTAGCTGGGATTACAGGCGCCCACCACCACGCTTGGCTAATTTTTTTGTATTTTTAATAGAGACGGGGTTTCACCATGTTGGCCAGGCTGGCCTTGAACTCCTGACCTCAGGTGATCTGCCCACCTCGGCCTCCGAAAGTGCTGGGATTACAGACGTGAGCCAAGGTGCCCAGCCCCTGTCTTAGTCTTTTTTGTGCTATAACAGAATACCACAGACAGGGTAATTTATAAAGAAAAGAAATTTATTCTTCACAGTGCTGGAGGCTGGAAAATCCAAGAGCATGGTGCCAGCATCTGGCAAAAGCCTTGTGCCGCATTATCCCATGATGGAAGAACAAGAGACAGATAGAGGAAACCTGGCCAAACTCATACTTTTTTTCAGGAACCTACTCCTGTGATGATGACATTAATCCATTCATTAGGGCAGAGGCCTTATAACCTAATCACCTCTTCAAGGCGCCACTGCCTGATATCATTACATTGGCAATTAAATTTCAACATGAGTTTTGGAGGTGACATTCAAATCATAGCAGTACCATTGATAAGATATGATGAAAATGGCAATTTATTTCTGTGGTCTTCCTGCCAAAAACCCATAACCCCAGTCTTATCATGAGAAAAACAGACAGTTCCCAACTGAGGGACATTCTACACAATACCTGACCAGTACTCTTACTCCTCTCACCTGCCAATATCATCACAAACAAGAAAAGTTTGAGAAACTGTCACAGTCAAGAGGAACCTAAGGCGACATGATGACTAAAAATAATGTGATCTCCTGGATGGGACCCTAGGACAGAGAAAGGACTGTGGGTAAAAACTAAGGAAATCTGAATAAACTCTGGAGTCTGTATCAATATTGGTTCATTAATTGTGACAAATGTACCATACATTATAATGTAAGTTGTTGACAATAGAGGAAACTGACTTTGGAGTATGTGGAAACTCTGTTCCTCATAATTTTTCTTTAAAACTATTCTAAAAATAGAGTTTATTTTAAAAATACCACAGAGCATCAAAAAGCATAAAATACTTAGGAAGAAATATAACAAAAGATGTGGAAGGCCTCTATGCTGAAACTATAAAACACTGCTGGGAGAAACTCAAGAAGATATGAATAAACGTAGATCTGTGTTCATAGACTGGAAGAGTTGATGTAGTTAAGATGTAATATTGTTAAATGAATCCCAGTTTTAATCCCATCAGACTTTTTGTAAAAATTGATATGCTAATTCTAAAATTTGTAGGAAATGTCAAAAGGACCTAAAATAAGCAAAACAATCTCAAAGATTGAGGTTGGATGATTTCAGGATATACTATAAAGCTATAATCGTTAAGACAATATGTTATTGCATATGGATAATTATATAGATCAACGGAATAGAATATCAAATTCAGAAGTAAACTCATACATATTTTGTAACTTGATTTTCAACAAAAACACCAATGCATTTCAATAGGGGAAAGGAATCTTTTCAGTAAATGGTACTAGAATAACTGAATGTCCTTATGAAACAGAAAAGGACCTTGACCTCTACTTCATAGCATATGCAAAAATTAATCTGAGATGGATCACAAATTTAAACATGAAAGGTAAGTCTAAAAGTCTTCTTTTAGAAGAAAACAGGCCAGGCATGGTGGCTCGCTCCTGTAATCCTAGCCCTTTGGGAGGCTGAGGTGGGCAGATCACGAGGTCAGGAGTTCGAGACCAGCCTGGCCAACATAGCAAAACCCTACCAAAAATACAAAAATTAGTCAGGGGTGGTGGCATGTGCCTGTAATCCCAGCTACTCAGGAGGCTGAGGCAGGAGAATCTCTTGAACCCGGGAAGGGGAGGTTGCCGTGAGCAGAGACCACGCCATTGCACTCTAGCCTGGGTAACAGAGTGAGACTCCATTTCAAAAAAAAAAAGGAAAATATCTTTTCAACTTTGGGGTAAGGGGAAAAGATGTCTTAGGACACAAAAATCCCTAATCATAAAAGAAAATGATAAATTTGGCTCCACCAAAATCAAAACTTTCTGCTCAGCAAAAGACAATGTTAAGAAAAGAGAACACAAGCCACACTGTGGGGGGAAATGTTCACAACATATAGAGACAGAGATAGAGAAATCTCCTACAAATCAATAATAAGAGAGAAAAAGCAACATTATGGCTCTTCATGAAGGAAGGCTCTCCACGGAGGAAGGTATAAAAATGGATAATAAGCATATGAAAAAGCTATCCACTTCTCTTCCTCCAACACCTTCTTTAGCCGCAGGTATCAGATAAGTGTGGGGGAGGGTGAAGAGAGGGGGAAGGATTGAATTACTTAGTGTATTAGTTAGGTTTCTCCAGAAACATGGAACCAATCGGGTGTGTGTGTGTGTGTGTAGAGAGAGAGAGAGAGGGGAGGGAGAGATTGATTTATTTTAGAGAATTGGCTCATATCATTGTGGAGGCTAGCAAGTCCAAAATCTGTAGGGTATGGCTGGCAGACTGGAGCCCCAGGGAAGAGTTGATGTTGCAGTTTAAGTCTGAAGGCACCCTGGAAGCAGAATTCCCTCTTCCTTTGGGGACCTCAGTCTCTTTTTTTTGTCTTAAGACCTTCTACTGATTGGATGAGGCCTACCCACATTTTGAAGGGTAATCTGCTTTACTCAAAATCTACTGATTTAAATGTTAATGTTAACCTCATCTAAAAAATATCTTCACCAAAAGATCTAGAATAGTGTATAACCAAATATTGAGGTACCATGGCCCAGGCAAGTTGACATGTAAAATTAATCATTCTACTCAGCAAACATAAACTGAAGCTGCCTTCCCTGGGTGTGTCCATTGATGAGACAGCAGGGAAGGAGGGAAAGGTTCCTGCTTCTGCTATGTTACAATCTCGTCAGGTGTAGCAGATTGCACACCAAGGAGGCAGTGATCTTGCCCTGCAAGAAGGCATAAGGCGTGAAGTGAGAGAAGGCTTTCTGGGAGAGGTGACAATTGAACTGAGTCTTGAAGGCTTATTGATGTATCCTGATCTCCTAGAACAGTGCTTGACACATAGGAGGTGCTCAATGAATATTCGTGAATGAAGTCAGAAGCTATAATAAGAGAGGTAGATTGAGATGGTGGCTGAGAAGTTGGATGCAATGGAAAGAAAGCAACAAATAGATTTTAAATGGAACATGAGATCAGCATTGAGGAGTGGTCCAGGGGCAAAGGGGAGAACAAATTGCAGGAGGTTAACCCTGGAGGCTGGAAGAACAGTCCAGAGTCTACTACATTAGACCAGGCATGTTGATAAATAGGCAGTTAACTAAGGCATTGGCGAGCCTAAATGGTGAGAGATGGAAAGGAGGGAGATCTAGGAGGTGGGACCGAATGTGGGAGAGGCTGCAGGCATGGACCCAGCACTGGAAGGGCCTTCTTATACCCTTATTTTTACAGATGAGTCAGACCCAGAGAGGGGAAGCAACTTGTTCATGGCCACACAGCATGCTGACAGTGTACACTGAACCAAAAATCCAGGTCCTGTCTCTGGTCACATGCTCTTTTCATGCCATATGGCCTGTGCTGTCTCTTGCTCTCCTAGCCAAGCTTGTCTCGGAGTTACCAGTGTCATCCCAGTAGGGTCCTGGGGCCTCCTCACACAGCGCCACCTCTGACTACTGTTGAGAGTCTTGAGAGTCAGTAGGATGGTGATGAAGCCTCACCTGAAGCTTCTTCTGGGCTCAGTCCTTGTCCTGGAGCTGCTGCCTGCTATGCATGGCTGTGAGGCTGACCCCAAGTGGTGGTTGTTATTTTAAGTAATTCATGTTGGAGGGAGGAAGTGACTGAGGAAAATGTGAAAATCAGTAGCTATTGCAAGATGTGTGTGATAAATGAAACAGGGAACATAAAGACAGACGAAGAGGCACATCTGTTATTTTTGCTCCTTTTTATAGCAACCTCTAAGTTTGACTTTTCACACTAAGTAGGAACCCTTTAGTTCCTGAGCAATTTCCTGACCCAATCCCTCATTAGCTCAGTGGGAGCAGAGGAGGATGGAGGGGGCCAGGGCCCTGAGAGCCAATGTGAGTCCCTAGAAAAGAGTCCCCCACCCCAGTCCTCCAGGTTCCCCAAGTGTAGCAGGAATTGGAGGCTTTGTGCAGACGAGGTTTGGTGGGCTGAGAATCCCAGCTCTTCTCTGGCTTCTGCTTCCCCTCCCTTTACTGAAGGATGGTGTGGCTGACCTCAGTCAGTCTCTAAACCTAGGACATCTATACCCAGGCTGTTCCTAGCAAAGCAGCCTGGTTGCAAAGGAGATGCTTTCTGTAAGAATATGGACACTTTCTTTTTAACATGGGACAATACTGGCATTCTCTCCTGAGTCATTTTTCCTTTTGGAGGTGGACAGTATGCCCGGTGCCCATGTGCTAGTAGGGCCTTAGCATGGGGACTGGCTGAAGTCATAGAGGAGCAGGGCGATGGTGTCACATGATTCTGGACTTTTTTCAGGGGAACTGTTCTGCATTTGGAGGTCCATCTGCTGCTGTGAGGAAGGGTTTGAGGGCTGCTAGGGGAAGGGGACCACTGTCCCTGAAATAACCCCAAGTTGGTCTGCTTGGTCCCTTTGATTCCCCCTGAGGTGCCTCCTTTGGAGTGGAGCACCAAAGGCTCTGGTTAAAACCAGATCATCGTGGGAGAGTGTATAGATTAAGCTGTTTAGTTATTCACAGCTCAGCTCTCATCAGTTTGTTTCTGTTGATTGTATGTTCGGCTCTGTGCTAAGTCTCACCATGTGGTTCAGGGGGAAGAGAAGGCCCACTCTTGCCAGGGAGGAAGTCACCCCCTGGGTGGAGCTGGAGCAGCTTCAGAGGAATGAAAGGGACGTCTGAAGGCTGATGAGAGGGAGGATGGAGGCAAGACTGCCTGCCAAGAGCAAGGGGTGGGAAGAGCGATTCAGGAAAGTGATTGAATACTTGGAATAATTGCCATGTGGCATGCAAAAGAGAGGAAATGGCTTTTTCTAGGAGTGTGGGGGGCTCAGTTGGGCTGGAAGCCAGAAGTCTGCAGAGCTGCCTGTCAGCTCAATTATGTTATTTTCTCCAGTAGTGGGGACAGCTTGGAAGCAGAAGTGGATGACGAAGTCATCACTGACTGTGGATTGGCCAGGAAGCAGGTACAGCAGTAGAACCAACCTTCCCCTTTTCTCCTTTTATTTGGGACAGCAAGTAAGCAGCAACTAGGTGTGGCTATGGAACTGAGTTCTCACCAAGGAGATATGAGAGGAAGGCACAGGATGGAAAGGCTCCTGAGAAGAAGGATGGACTGCAGGGGCACTCTATTTTGTTCTTCCTTCCTCTTGCTTCCTTCTCATGCTGTCTGGAATGTGGACCTCATGGCAGGAGCTCAGGCAGCCATCTTGGACTACAAGACAGTGTGCTAAGAATGGGCAAACAGCGAGAGAGGAGGAGCAAGGGTTCCTCAGGCATATAGAGTCTCTATGTTATCTCTGGGCTAACCACCTCTGGATTTCTTTAATTTTAGAGAGAAACACTCATGATTTTAAGAACTGTTATTTTGGGTTTTCTGTCATATGTCATGAACCTAATCCTAATAGAAACAGACCACATGTGAGGAAACCATGGGTATTATAAGAAGGTAAGTTAAGTGATTGACCCTGGGGTCTTAGCAAAGGAGAAAGGATGAGAAACCAGGAGATGGCCAGAATGCTGGAGAATGGGGACCCAGCCCTTGGGCTACTAATACAGCAGAGTAGCTAGTGGGGGTAGAAGGTCTTAAAAAGTGGAGAACAGGAAGTTGTGGTTAGAAAGCAGAATATCTGATTTTATGATTTCAGACTTGTTTGACTAGATGTGGTCGCAGTAAGTGCTAATATTTCCCAAATACTTCCTATGCAGCCAGCTCCCTTTGAAGTAATTGGCAGGCCTAATCTCACTCCTGGTATATAACTCTGAAAGCAGTTGTTTCTTTTTTATTGGCCTATCTCATAAATAGGGAAACTGAGGCTCACAGAGGTCAAGAAACCTATCTGAGGGGACAAAACTGGCAATGGGCTGGGTTGGCATTGGAACCCCAGCAGTGTGACTCCAGAGCCCAAGCTCTTAACACACCCGCTCCTCTGCCCTGTACCTCCCTGGGGACTGCCTGGTGGACAGGAGAGCGGGCAGCAAGCAAGGTCAGAGGAGGTGGAGGCCTGCGAGGCTGGCTGCTGGCCACAGCTCTGGATAGATGTTCAAATCCCTAGAACGGGGGCAGGAGGTGAGGTAGAGGGAAAGACGGCAAGTTGTACCAGACATTGAAGATACAGGCCAGGGCAAGGAATGGCATGGTGCAGCTGGGCGACCAGAGCCTTGACAGGGCATGAAAGAGCAGAGATCTGGTCTCCAGGAGTGCACCGACCCTGCCTCTGGCCCTGGGGTTCTGAGGGCTTGGAAAAGTCGGCAGGAGTCCAGGGAACCAGCACCCTGCACTGATGATTTTGATGGAAGCAAAAGAAGGGTGGGCTCTGGGAACAGATAGCCTGGGTTCGGGTCCCATTTCCACCTCCTCCTGGCTGTGTCACCTTGGACAGTTACTTAACCTTTTGTGCCTCAGTTTCCTCGTGTGTATGGGGATCATAATAGTTCCTACCTCATAAGATCGTGAAGACCAAATGCACTAACACCAGGGAAGCACTTACAACAGTGCCTGGCACCCAACAAGAACCCAGTGATGCCGTTGTTGCAGCTGTTGTTGCTTTTCAGAGCTTTGTGGAGAACCCGAGGAGCAGGGACAGGGTGGAACATGGTAACGACAGACAATGAGGGGAGGCTCTGAGTGGACCAGGAGAGACCACAGGCTATACCTCTCTTCCCGTAGCCAAAGTCCCTGTCACGGAAGGCTCTGACTTCTGTACATCACTCTGGACAGGCTCTTGGCCTCCTCTCCTAGGATTGTTTGCATGGTAGTCTTATGTTTCCAATGTAAGGAAAGGCTCGGTCCCTTCTAAATAAATGTCTGAACATCTTGGGGAAGGTGAGGAGTTTTCCTCTGAACCCCCAAACTCCACATGCCCACATATTACCCAGCACCCGCACTAGGGTCACTGTCCTGTAGTACTTATTGGTTGATGGCATGGACTGCCTCAGCTTTGCCTATGTGGCCAGGATGGGGCCTGCTCTCCTTGTCCTGCCAGGTGTCCCGTCACTGGCCTCAGGCCCTGGGTGCAGACGCTGCCTTTGGCACTAACTGCTCCACATTCTGTCTGGCCCTGGAGGGTCCCACACACTCTTTGTGTGGCCAGCTGTTTACTCATTCACACATGTAGCTATTATTAGGCACCACGGGAACCCAGTCCTACTGAGGGGGTTTATTTTTATTAGCAAGTGTCATAAAGTTGGCATTCGTGTGTCTGTTTAGGAAACATTCTGGGAAGGCTGAAATAAATATTGGTGAGGACGACAGTGAATCTTTTAGAGAGACAGGCACCCCTGGGCCAAACAGGAGTCTAAACAGCCACAGGACCATGGCAGGTCTGGGGCCGGAGGGCACAGCTCCGGGTCCTGTGCTGCTGTGGCCTCAGATCCTAGGGTCCAGGCTTCACTCTGCCCTTGCCCCACTGTGTGATGCTGGGCAAGTCATTTCACCTCTGCAGACATCATCGTGGCAATCTGTGAAATGGAAACAATGAACATCCCTCGGGAGCTTTCAGAGACCCAAGCAAAGGCATAGAAATGAAAATGCAGTGGGTGTATTTGAGCCCCATGCTGAGCAGCAGGCACTCCGTAGGCACTCTGGGAAGTACCCAATCAGCACCTGTGACCCCAGGACAGTGCCTGGGGAGCTGAGAGGGGTTAGGTCTCTTGCTTGGATTCACAAAGCTAGTGAGTAGGTGGGCTGAGATCTAGATCTTGGAGAGCTGGCTCCAGAGCACATGCTATTTCCACTGTGCCAAAAGGCAAACCAGCCTCAAAAAAGCCCGCCACTGCCCGGGGTATCCGGGAGGCCTGGGAAGTGAGGTGGGCAGAAGAGAAGAAGGGGCTAAGACAGACTTGAGGAGAAAAGCAGAGAAAAGGAAAGCATTCCGGATGGGCACATGAGGCTGGGAGGAGCACAGAGTGGGTTCTGGGGTGTGATGGTTTCTCTCTTTTTTCTTAGTGATAATGACATGGGTGTCTTCACTCTGTGATAATTTATGGAGAGCTGTACGTTATGATTTGAGCACTTTTCTGTACATATGTTACACCTTTTTGAAAAGGTTAAAAAGATGGTGATTTTGTAGCATGCAGTTTTGAATCCTAATGTATTTTTAAAGTTCATACTCAATTACTTACACAGCTCTCCTCTGCATCCATTCAAATGACATTAAAAATTATGTTTAAGAATCTGAACATATCCAGGTAAAATTCCCAAGAGTCTGGGTCAACATACAGACTTCAGAACTGAAATTCTGGGAATTTCTGACCTTTCCTTGTGGCTGGCAAGCCCCTGACATGGAACCCACCACTGTTCATAGGTCCTCCTTCCTTTCCTTCTGCCCAGCAAGATGACTGTCTTCTTCAGCCTCCCTGCATCCAGGTTGACCATTTGACTCATGTTAGCCAATGAGATGTGAGCAGAAGAGTTCTGTGAGACTTTGGGGAATGTCCTTCTTTATCTCTTCCTCCATCTTGTTAACTAGACTGAAACAGGCATTAAAAGAAATTTTAAAATGGGTAAGCAAACAATCAGTTGTATGTAAAAAACCTCATTCCCCCTGAGGAAGAGAAAGAAGTGGAGTCCTTTAAAAATTAACTGCCTGCTTTTCTGTCTGTGGCTAGTGAGCCTTATCTCTCCCTTTCTAGGCATTGTGAAGACCCTGTTTCTCTAGCTGTGCAGCTGCAAGGTCACTAGGCAGATAAACTCAAGTCATACATGTTTTTCCTTGAAAAGTAAGAAATAATGTAATGCATGTCTCAATTGAATAACTGTCTTTGTTTCTCGCTTCTGTAACACACTTCCCTCTGCACAGATCTCCCGCGGCCCCACGAAATGCTTAAAAGGTAACCTGACTCTTTGTTTGGGGCTCAGTCCTTTAGATGTTAATCTGACTGGGCCAGTGCACCTAAATAATAAATAATAAGTATCCTCCTCAACCCCTCAGTCTCTCTGATTCCTAAATTATCCCACTGCAGGACCTTGGATGTGATGGCTAGAGCTTTAGTGTCCACCTTAGAACATGAGCACAGGGATACATCTTTGGGATATTAGAGTAGTGAGCTAAAAAGGCCTGGATCGTCAAAGACTTTTTAAATGGAGCCTCTCTCCCAGCCTTGTATTGGTTACCCCTGAACATCTGTCACATGGTAAAGAAAAAACAACAACACATATGTATCTTTATATTAAGTCTTGTCATTTTGGAGATTTCTCTCCTTCAAAGCTGAACCTGATTCTAGCTCATGCACGCCCCATGAAAGACATAATAGCCTTTCCTTGACCTCCTTGGGCCACATGGTCAACCAAGGATCTGATAGGAACCTACTCATTGATGTGCCCAATACTGGGAAACCAGGAGGTCATTCACCACCCTGAAAATGCCATTCACCACCTCAAGCAATTAAGCCCTATATGATCAGTGGATAACCCAAGTGGTATGATTTTAGGAAACCTAGGGAGTCTCCCAACTACCTCTTTGACATACATGGTACCCGAAATTCCATCTTTATATATTAACTAATAAGATTATACAGCTATGAGGATTCCTACTCAAATACAAGTGATTCTAGGTAGAGGTATTATATCATCACCTCTCACATTAGCATGAAGCCATTTCTCTTAGAATGAGAGACTAAGGTACAACATTTTCAAGATGAATAAGAACTTGGGGGACCATTTGGCCCAGTTGTTTTCAAACTTTGCTGCAGCAAGCCCTTGCATTCTGTGATGGTACCCCTGGGGCTGCCATTTATGAGAAGGGGAATGAGGGCAAGAGGAAGGTCACAGAGTCAGGGTTTGAGGCCAGCATTTTAGTATTAGAAAGTTTTAGAAACTGTAGCTCTTTTTTATTTTATAGGCTGAAAATCCAAGGTTGCTGATAGGTTAATGAAGCCTGAATTCAGACAGCCAGTTAGTGGCAGAGCCAGACCTAGAATTCAGGTTTCTGACTCTTGGGCTTGAGCTCTTTCCACAATCCCAGGCTTCCTTAGCATTAGTTGCAGACCTGTATTAAGGCAATGAGATAGTGAGACTCCGAACAGGTGAGTCTTGGTGAGCAGAGAGTGTAGGGGACGGATCCTGGTCTGGGCTTCAGTGGGGAGAGTCATGGTCAGCAGACAGTCCTAGGTACTTGGACTAGTCAAGTGTTGAGGAGAGGAAAGGGAGACCACTGAAGATACCTGACCAAATTCACAAATTTGTTGAGACTCAACATTTGTGAAATTTCCTTCCCTATCTAATGTCATAGTAAATAATGCTGTTTACCTTAGGACTGTATAGCTTCACAGTTTTCAAAATGCCCCTACATTTTTAGTTTGACCCTCACAAACTCCTACTTTGAGGGTAGGTATTATTTTTCCAGTTTACAGGTGAGAAAACCAGTGCATTAGGGATGTTAAGTGTCTTTCCTGAGCTCGCAGAGTTGTCACATAAAGCATGTCTCCTCCTGACACCCCATTCTGAGCTCTTTCTCCCATCCTACGGCACCTCTCACATTCTAGGACATTGCCAGCCACTTTCTTCAGCCTTCTCACCTCCTTGCAGCTGAAAACCAAGGTATTTAGGCAACAAATGTAATCTGTTTTCACGCTTGTAAGTTGGCCGACCTGTTGCATGGCTTCTTGCTTTTCCTATGAGCTTCATGATTGTAGTCATAGGTGCTAGCACCAGTAAAGAGAGAGAGAGAGAGAGTTGGGGGGATGGGCAGGAGACTGCCACAATTCTGCATACGTTTCCGAAACAACATTTCTGGGAAGTTGGAGGAGGACATCTCACCATCCTCTTGTTTTTCTGCCATCAACACTACTCTTAATCACAGCAACCATGTTCCATTGAAAGGAAGAAAGGGGAAACTAAGTAGAAGAAAGTGCTGCTCTGGATCATAGAGGACATGCAGGTTGACTCCAACATCCATTGCCTCTCCATCCAAGTAGCAGCAATGTGGTTCTGGACTTGACCCCAGCTCCTGGGGATGGTCTTAGCCAACTAAGCCAACTATGAGCTATCATCCCCTTGTTAGTGATTGGTTCAGGAACGCAGGCATAAGCCATTCACAACATGGATCCCTCTGGTGATTATTATTTGTCTCAGGATGGAGGAGAATGTTCCCTCCCCTCCCCTTCCCTCCCCTCCCCTGCCCTCCCCTCTCCTCTCCTCTCTCCTGTCCTCTCTCTTCTCTCGTGCTATTGTCCCAGTTACAGCTGGCCTCTATCCCCTACCATGAGGACAGCTCCTCTTAGGCAGAAGCCTATATTGTAGATGGTAGAGCAAAGGATGGAAAGAAGCTGGGGTCATAGGACACTGATCAGCCAATTGTGGAGCCCACCCCTCCTCTAGATTTCCTGATATGTGAGATAATGAATTTCTCTATGGTTCCTGTGACTTTCGTAAAAAGACCTTAACTGACACACCGACTTTTAGGACACAAGAATTTATTGTCTCCATAAGTGGAGGTGAAATCTCACCAAGCAACCCATATATTTGTTTAGTTGTCCATGGTGACCTGGGACGTGTATTTATGAGACCGCCAGTCAAAGTTAGAGGAGAGTGTATGCATAGAAAGGTCATCCTGTGATCTCCAGGTTCACTTCAAGGATAAGTAAAACTGTGCTAACATGTTGATGGTGGATAATAGATTACCATGTTATTATTTATTAGGCCTTTGTAAATATGATGTCTAAACATGGAATACCTTTTATGGTGACTCTTCAGGGAAATGAGGTGGGACTTCTTGCATGGGCTCTGCATATCACAAAGTATGGAGCAGGAGTTAGCAAGCCTGCAGAGCAACTCTGGCCATTCACATTCGTTCTCCATTGTCTGTGTTTTCACACTATAGTGGCAGAGTTGGGAGTTGCAACAGAACCTGTCTGGGCCACAGAGTTTATGATATTTATCATCTGGCTCTTTCAGAAAAAGTTGGCTAGTTTCTGGCATTCACCACAGTCTACTTGGCCTATAAGTAATGGCAATCCAGGCAAACTCACAGCACAGCAAGACTAGGCTGTTATATTGGTAACTACACTTGTGGACAATGATCTATTTTCAGGGCGTTCAGGCAGTATACATCAATCTTGTTGTAGCTGTTCTTGTTGTAGTTCATATATAAATATTGACATATTAATAGTTAGAGGGCAAGACATTTTCTATAAAACAAATCATATTTCCATTTATTTCTGTTATAAAATCAGATATGTAGTCTTTCAGAAAATCATTCTCCACTAGATTGCATTGAAAATGTTTGAGGATGTGGTTAAGGTGATGGCTGCTTATATAATTCTTTACAGTGCTCTGAGTGCAGTTCTAATAGGACATCACCTTTATTACAGTCAGAGAGGATGCTTCAGGTTAAATTTCTCCCATCAGGAACACTAGTATTTAAGAGAAAGCTATCAAAGCCTTTCCCAAGAGCAGAGGTTCCAAAAGGGAGGGGAAGAGAGTGTTATTATACCAGGAACCTATGGAGCAGAGGGGGCTGCAGAGTAACAAAAGGGTATGTGTACCAAAAACAAACTCTGCTAACTGCACCGTTTTGCAGTGGACCAGCTTCAACCAAGCTTAACCTAGTTCCATGCATCTCAGGTGAATTGAATGATGAAGCACTTAAATGGTGACAGCTTCTATAAAGCAGTAATCATGTTTCTCTACTCTTTTCCTGCTGCCCTGGAAGGCGGCAGATAATTAATTCTCAAATTGGTACAATAATATGAGCTTGATAGTAGGGCTGCCTGCCAATGAGGTATGTGGTGGGAAGGGGAGGCCAAGGGAAGGGGTCTGGTCTGATCAGGGAAAAGAAAGACAAGCCGGCATCTCCATGCCTTTTCAGTCTTTGCACCCTCAAACTGTGCTCCACTAGCCTGCAGCTTGATTATCTACAATGCAAATCTGATCATATCATTCCCCTGCTTAAAATCTTGCAATGGTTTCATGGATAAAATCCCAACTCTCTGTGCTCTGTCTCCCACTCACCCACCCAGCCTAATCTCTCCAGCCGTGTTGAGCCGACTGTACCCCATCACCCACTGCCAGCCTCCACCTACAGTACCTTGTCCCACCTTCTTTACCTGGCTGAACGTCCTCACCCATCACAGTTCAGGTCAAACGCTACCTCCTCTGGAAACCTTCCTTGCCATTCTGCCCCCTGCCCACTGCCCTCTCTGTCACTCCCAATTTGGGTTAGACAGATCTTAATCCTACTATAGGGCAATGTCTGTCTTCCTCATGGGAATTTAAACTCCTTTCTAAGCACAGACTGTGAATGACTGATTCTTGTTTCCCTAGCATGTCATACAATGTCTAGCACACAGTGTCCATTCTAGCCTTGTCTACCCAATGCATGGAGCTTTTAGAATTTAGGATGGTGGTTAAATGACACATACTTTGCTGTGGCCATGGTGTTAGGATTTGAAACATCCCTTGGTGCATCAGAAGTAGATGATCACAGTGGAACACTCATCCCTTTTCTCTTCTCAGGTACCCAAGGAACATTAAACATTTTTAAGCAGCTATATTTATAGGGCATTCCTCTGAAAGTCTCAACGTTATACAGACCACCAACAAAACGCGTCTAGGGGCTTGCACTGGCTTGGAAATTAAAAAAATACATTCTCTTAGCTGAATTCATCAAAGGGCAGAACCTGATCCAAGTGTTTCTACCCCACAGCCCAGCCTTTAAGGTAAGAAAAGGAGATTCTAGGTCCATTATGTCCAGCATGTCATCTGAATGTGATCTGAGTGATCTTATTCCAGTGATGCTGTTTCTGGCAAGTACAGGAACATACTGTAGGAGTGTGACATGCCTGAGGTGCAAGAGAATCTTTCTGTACTATGATGCATCAGGTGGTTTATGGATTAATAATATCTCTACCCTTTGAAACAAACTGGATAAATGGGAACAAATGCAGGAGAAGAATATCTGGGAGTGATGCTGAGACAGCAGGAGGATGCTTCTCAGCTTGGAGATATGAAGGCTGAAAGGTGGCTTCATCTCCAGGTTCAAGATTATAAATGATTTTTCATAAATTATATTGGATACAATTTGTACTTAATAAGGGGACTTAACAAGGGGTTTAAATCATTGTTCTGTTATATAATGTATTAAAAACAAGACTGATGAAGTAGAGTCTTGTGTCTGCAGTTGACCATGTAATGGCAAAACCCTGGCTCTCTGATTACAAGGTTATAACTGGGGCATTTCTGCTCACCTGACAGCAAGATATCCTTATCACAGATAAAGTGTCCTAGAGTCAGGAATCAGCCTCTTGAAGGCCTGGCTTGTTAACATAAATGTAAAGAGGCACAAAAACAGCATGTACTTATCACATACTCCTCGAACACATGGGTGAAATGTCACTTACATAATCTGACAGGTTGCAGTTGTGCTGTATGATATAAAAACTGGCTTTTTAAAACTGGTAGAAACCTCTAAGTTTTTGAAAAAGTCTTTCCATTTTATATTGGAGACAATGCTTACAGCATGAGTAATGCTCATCAGTTATCAGTAATTTAGCAGATGGTGCCAGTGTTGACATTTGTTCTGGCTTAATTGTGCATGAGTGTGTGTTTTAAACAATGATGCAGCTGTCCCCATTCCTGGCAATTAGAATATAAAAATGGTGTTCACTGAATCTGGCATAGTGATCATTTATCCATGTGTTTACTCTTTTGTTTGCAAGGCCTTCTAAGTGTTTGCTGCAATTCTACAATCAGAATATAAATTTGGCTTAAAATGGAATCTAGCTCCATACTGATAGGAACAAAAGGGACTTCAGACCTCCATGTTTTGAGATCTTAGGTCTCCAGCTCCACTAGAGACACCTGTGAGGTGTTTGTGTGTGTGTTAAAGATACCTCTGATATGAAGATAGTCAGAATTAAAATGCCATTAGGATTAGAAAAGCAATATCAGCAGAGACCACTGGACTATTGCTGATCATGTGCAGAGGATCAAGTGACCAAAATCTATTCTGCGTAGAGTCTTGCTGCAAAGTTCTAGCTATTCCTAATGCCAGCGTCAATCTCATTCACTGCTAATTCATTCAGGAGACCTAACTGTTGAGTACCTCCTCAAGGGAGAGTGGGTGCCTTTGGAGCTGTTGTTGTCCCTCAACTATCTTGGCTCTTGATTGGGTGGGCTTTTTGCTATTAGGTTAGCCAGTTAGTTTTAGTGTGGGGACAAATTCCTTGTTAGGTCATGGCAAATCTGGATAAAATACCTATTAAAAAATAATTTACCCTTTGGAAAAACTTTGGCAGTAATCGCTAAAGCTGAACATATGTATACTCTCTGACCTAGCAATTTTACTTCTAGAAATAGATACCCAGCAGATATGCATGTATGTTTTCACCCAAAAAACCATGCACTGGAAGGCTGATGGCAGCAACTACCCAGATGTCCATCAGCTGTAGAATGGATAAGTTGTGCCACAGTCGTTTGATGGCATACTATATAGCAATCAGATTGAACAAACTATAACTGCACACAGAAGTATTAGTTTTATATTGCAGTGAAACATATTACCACAAACTTAGCAGCTTAAAGCAACGCACACTTACAAGCTCACGGATGTGTAGGTCTTAAATCTGGGCACGGCATAGCTGGGTTCTCTGCTGAGGGTCTCAACAGCTGAAATCAATGTGTAGGCGGCTGGAGCTCAGAATCCTCCTTGAAGTGTATTCAGGTTGTTAGCAGAAGTCAGTGTCTGCTTCATGATTGGAGGACTGAGGTCCTCATTTCCTTGCTGGCTGTCAGCCAGGAGCCAGTCTCAGCTCCTAGAGGCTGTCTGCATCCTTTGCCTTGTGGACCTCTTCTGTCTTCGAAGGCAACAGCAAAGAATTTCCCTCGTATCAGCCACTCTCATGATTCAAATCTTTTTCACCAGGAAGAGCCCAGTCCCTTGTAAGGGCTCCATATGGCCATGCCCACTGAGGACAATTTCCTGATATTAAAGCCAATTGATTTAGGCCAATTACATCTGCAAATTCCCTTCACAGCAGCGCCTAGATCAATACCTAGGGGAATGTGCATACAAGAAGGGGTGAGGAATCTTGGGGGTCATCTTGTAATTCTGCCCACCACATGCAACAGCATGGATAAATCTCAGCAACGTTAAGCAAAAGAAGGCAGACACAAAATAATATATAATGTATAATTGCATTTATATAAAACACAAGAACAGGAAGCACTGATCTTTGGGGTTAGGATTCAGAACAGTGGTTACTCTTGAGTACATAGTAATCAGAAAGGAACATGAGGGGACTCCTGGAGGCCGATAATTGATCTGTGTGCTGGTTACATGGGTGTGTTCAGCTTGTGAAAACACAGCGAGCTGAACATTTATGATTTGTGTACTTTTCTGTAAATGCATTATATTGCAATTAAAAAGTTCTTAGGATAATTTGGATTCATTACTTGCAAATAGATTTGTTTTGTTTTTCCAAGAAAACAGCACTCAAAGACAGGTATCAGAGTGAGCGCCTGATGGGGTGGAGAATAAACAGGAATACAAAAGAAACGACAGTGCCTTGCCTGGAGTGAAGATGACAGTACTCCTCAAACTGAACACTTGAGCACCAAGTAGAGAAAAATTAGTGAAAAATTAGTACTGTCAACTTGGAGCCTGTGTGTAGAACCTACCTCATAATTTGGCCCAGTGCAAAGTGAAATGCAAACCCCCTTGTTCAAAAATTTGAAGACAGCAAGAGTGGAGCAATCAGTCAAAATCAATGGTGGTGGTGGGGACAAATGAACAAGTCCCACTCCCAAGAAGCCAGCCTGCCTGTGTGTGTGTGAGAATGAGCCTCATCTCAGAATCCCGAGACTTGCTGCTAGGTGAGTTACTTTGGGCAACTGTTGCTTTAGTCCTTTCAGCTGTAAAATGGGTTAGCCAGGGGCTAGGAGGTGAAAATTCATTAATATATGCAAGTGAAGCACGTTTTTATGTGCCAGACAGCAAACAAATACAGGAATTATTATAATAATGGGCCCTCTAAATGTTGGAGTTTTTCTTTAATTGGTTAAAAAGCCTACCTGTGACCTTGCAGAGAAATACAGAAACTCTTCATGGATAGCACAGGGGCCACTTCTGCCTTATGAATTAACACAAATCCCGAATTCTTGGTGGAACCCTTATCATGAGATTTTACTGTGCTTTATTTGATCTTTCCAGTTCAAAGAAGAAACTACTAAATGCCAAGGTCGAGGGTATTGGAGTCTGGGCACTTCCCCCATCAAAGTTCTGGTGCTGAAGTTTGAGTTTCGGTCAGGTTCGCAGCTGAATCCCCGGCCTGACTCTAGAACCTCCCGGAGTGCCTGCTGGAGCCTGGGAAGGGGCACCCTAGAATCTTCCAACCGGCCTCAGTGGCGAGCGCCTGGGGCACGCGACTCCCAGCGCTTGGAGCCTCTGCAGTGTCAGGATGACAGGACTGTCGCCTGGCCGGGTTGGGGCGTAGGGACGGTATTTCAGGCTAAAAATTTCTGAAGAGGCACGACGTTCGCATTGTGTTTCTGTGATTATTCTCCCTGGCTTGCATTCAGAAACACGAAATCTTTCCGGATGTAGTAACTGACTTCCTAAAGCTTTGGGGGGACCGTGGTCCCCGAAGGCTGCCGGCTGCCTGACCTAAGATTTACGAGTGGTTCCAAGGATGAGACAAGGTCCCAGTGTCTCGGTGACAACAGGGTCTTTGACGAACGGCTGCCGAGTTGCAGCTGGGGAGGGGGAAGAGGCCTGTGGCGGGGACGGGCAGCCCCTGAATTTCTTCCTTGCAGAAGTTGGGCGCCGGGGCGCGGGCAGGCAGCCCCGCAGGCCATCAGCATGCAGGAGCGGCGCGCGCCGTCCTTGAAGGGCTGCCCGGCTGACCTTGCTCCGCTTTCTCCGGAGAAATCGCAAGGAGAGCGCGAGGACACGGCCACGGCGGTGACTCAGTGCCCTGCGCGCCGCACGCAAATGCTCCCTTCCCTCAAGTCCAGCTCCGCAGCTGCTGTTTCCTCTTCCTGCCCTGTTTTTTTTTTTTTTTTTTTTTTTTTTTTTTTTTTTTTTTTTTTTTTTTTTTTTTGAGACGGAGTCTCGCTCTGTCGCCCAGGCTGGAGTGCAGTGGCGCGATCCCGGCTCACTGCAACCTCCGCCTCCCAGGTTCAAGCGATTCTTCTGCCTCAGTCTCCCGAGTAGCTGGGACTACAGGCGCGTGCCACCACGCCTCGCTAATTTTGTTTTTTGTATTTTTAGTAGATACGGGTTTTCGCCATATTGGCTAGGCTGGTCTTGAACTCCTGACCTTGTGATCCACCCGCCTCGGCCTCCCAAAGTGCTGGGATTACAGGAGTGAGCCACCGCGCCCAGCCCCTGCCCTCTTTTTAATTCCAAGATTCGAACCCGGCGTTTTGCGCTCCGCCCCTCCCCCTCCCCACGGCCCGCCTATCATTAGCCAGACTGCACGGGTGTTTTGTACCCCCCCTCCCCCCGTCCCTATCGGCAGAACCGGAGGCCAACCTTCGCGATCCCTCGCTGCGGGCCCGGAGATCAAACGTGGCCCGCCCCCGGCAGGGCACAGCGCGCTGGGCAACCGCGATCCGGAGCCGGACTAGAGGGGGCGGTGCGCGGCGCGCTGGGGCGCAAAGGGGACGGAGCCCGGGTCTCGCTCCCCATTGGCCGCCACCCCGGCGGGAGGGGCCGCCTCCGGCTCGTGGCACCTGGCGTCGCCCCTCCGCGGGGAAATCGGCGGCTACGGCACGAGCGCCTGGAGGTAAAGGTACTCGGGGGTGGGGAAGGCCCCGGGCCGCGGCAGAGCTCCCTGCCACCCGCCCTGTCCTGCTTGCTGCCGCAGCGCCTGCGACGCTTGGATGCCCCCAGCTCCGGCCGCGCCAACCAGAAACTTTGCCCCTCGAAGTCCCCCGCCTGTCTGACCGCACCGTGAGGCGCCAAGTCGGCCGCGCGCCCCTCGGGGCCCCGGAACCCCGCGAGTCATTGCCTGGCCGCCCCGTACCCCGCGCCCGCGGCGCCCGATAGCCAGGATGCGCTACGCGGACCCCTCGGCTAACCGGGATTTGTTGGGGAACCGAACTTTGCTCTTCATCTTCATCTGCGCCTTTGCCTTGGTGACCTTGCTGCAACAGATCCTGTATGGCAGGAACTACATTAAGAGGTAAGAAAGTCCGTGAGAGGGCAGGATGCGTGGAGCTGGCCGGCAAGCCCCGGGTGGCAGTGGCAGTGGCAGCGGCGGCTTCGGTCGCAGCGCCCCAGGGTGAGTGGCTGTGGGGTTCGCTCCTAGCCCGGAGCATGGCCGCTTAGGCTTGGGTCACCGCGTTTCCAAGAGCATCCTTGCTTGCTCCTGCCCAGCGCTGGCTGGAGGGCCCAGACAACTTTGTTCCGCTGTGAAAAATGAAGGCCAGAATAGAATTCCAAGCAACTAGGCTGACAATAAATCCATTTAATACCCGGAGAGACCGCATGGATCAGAGCGGTGTCCTCCAGACCCACAGTTCTATGGCCATTTGTTTGGACTCCAGGGTCAGAGGGCTCAAAATCGTATCGATTGTTTGTTTGTTTGTTTGTTTGTTTATAACTTCGCGAGTCCTGAACTTTCGTAAGGACCCTTGGGAGAAAAAGCATTTTCCCCTCCAGGAGCTTCGGGTTCGGTGGGGGTGGTAGTGGGCTGTGGCGATGCGACAGGGATAGTGATAGTGAAGTCTTATAATCCCACAGCCACTGGATCTGTGAAACTCAACAACCTGATTCCTTCTGAAACAGATGGCTTTTTTTTTTTTCTCATCCTTAGTGCAAAAGGTCAGAGCTGCAGCAGAAGTTAACCCCTCGTTGGGCTCTCCCCCTACTCCACCCCAATCCACGGTTAAACTCCAAGAGAAAGAGCAGCAGGAGGTGTCACTCAGAAAATCAACTCGGGCACAGCCTCAGCCTCTCTGTTTGCAGAAGATACACTGAAATGCCAGCCACTTCCTTCTGCCGGCTCTGCTGGCTTAAGGAAACACTTGGGGTTTCTCCGCCTGGTTTGGGAGATTAGGGGAGGTTCCTGCTCTAGGATACACCCACATCAGAGCCTCTCTCGGCAAGAGCCCTCTCTCCTAGCTGCTGGGGTGTATTTTTCTTTGCTGCTAGTGTCTCCCTACTCTCACCGCCCCTCCCCCAGGTTGATAGGAAAATAAATGTCTCTCTAGCTAAGTAAGCATCCCACCTTCTTCTCTAAACTTCCCCATAACGAAACAGCCCTCTTCTCATACTTTGGGTGAGGTGGATACATCAGGTATGGGTGCTCCCAATCTGGGCTGCCCACGAAGATGGGAGGGTGAGGATCGCTGCTGGGTGTCGCTGTCCAGTGGAAAAGCCGAGCACTTAGGCTGTTTCCCCTCCTTGTGACTCCCCCTGAGCTGGGGAGTAATGAGGCACCTTGTTCTGAACATTTGTTTACAGCCAGTTGCTGCTCTGGACCTTCCCAGGGAGCGTTCCCTGGTTGGTAGCAGCTCCTGAGTGCTATCTGGCACTGGTGCCTTTAAAGGCCATCTTCGAAGTCTCCTGGCTTCTTGGCTATGATTGGGCCTGCCTCTTCTTTTGGTTACTGCTATTTGGGGCAACAAAATAGCCACAAATGAAATAGAAAGTGAATGTTAAACTGTCCGAGAAGAGAAGCACTAATAGGCTGGAGAAGTTAGGCAAGACTGTGCCCAGAGGAAGTTGAACTTGAGTGGGCCTTGAAGGAAGGGTAAGATTTGAGGGGGGGGGCAGGGGGCATGCACATCCAAAAAGTGGGCAGGAGCAAAGGCGCAGAGATACAAGTGTGTCACAATTTCCTCCCGTCTCTCCCACACCTGACCCTACCTGCACTGCAGCACTTGGCTTAACCATTGGTTAGTCCTGATCTTGAACTGGGTGTGGCTGCCACATCAGTGTCACCCCTAGCACCTGCTTACCTATCTTCTTTCCTCCATATATCATGATTGTAATGAACTGGCCTGATGTGAGTATCATCAGCCTGTCTCCTGTCTACAAACACTTGACCAGTGTTCTTCAAGCAGAGGCTCTGGGAGGGCCTGAATCAGAACCAACTGGAGGACCATTGAAATGCAAACTCCTGAGCCCCTGAATCTGACTGTCTTCAGGTGGGATCTACTAACCTGCCTTTGTAACAAGCTCCCCAGGCGATCTGCAAGCTGCAACAAGCTCCTCCTGCTGCTCTAGACCAGTGGTTGTCAATCCCCTATTCCCCACGGCAGTGTTTGGAGACTTCTGTGGCGTTCGCACTGGGGAGAGGAGAGTGCTGCTGCATGCAGAGGGAAGAGGCCAAAGATGTTGTAAAGACCTATAATGCATAGTTTGCCCCCAACAACAAAGAATTTTCCAGCCCCAAATGTCAGTAGTGCTGAGGTTGAGAAACTGCTCTAGACTGAAAGCTCCATGCGGTGGGGATTTGCTTTTTTTTTTTTTGAGATGGAGTCTCACTGTGTCACCCAGGCTGGAGTGCAGTGGCGCGATCTCAGCTCATTGCAAACTCTGCCTCCCGGGTTCAGGCCATTCTCCTGCCTCAGCCTTGACGAGTAGCTGGGACTACAGGCTCCCACCACCACACCCGGCTAATTTTTTGTATTTTTAGTAGCGATGGGTTTTCAGCGTGTTAGCCAGGATGGTCTTGATCTCCTGACCTCGTGATCCACCCGCCTCGGCCTTCCAAAGTGCTGGGATTACAGGCATGAGCCACTGCGCCCGACCAATTTGCTCTGTTTTGTTCCCAGCTGCACTGTGAACACCAAATATGGTGTCCAGCACATAAGATGTTCTCAATAAATATTGGATAATGAATAAATAATTGAAGGTAGGATTATGTGTGTGCGCTCAGGGATTGTAACTGGAAGAGACACAATGAAGAAATGGATACAACTGGTGTGAGGTGGAAGGAAGGGACGAAGGGGGCAGATGTAACAGTGGGTTACTAGCCTCAGCAAAGTGTTTTGAAGATTGAGAAGAACAATTTGCATTTGGTTCATTGGGCCATTGGGAGCTGTGTTTGGCCCTCGAGTAGGATAATGGCAGGATAAAAGCCCCTAGGAAGGACGTTAGCTGGGTCTCCTACAGGAAGGGTTAAAGAGGTAGAGAGGCTGGGAGGTACTGTCACAGCCCAGTGAAAGTGAGAAGAACTTGTTGCAGGGAGCAGGTCCACTTCAGAGCCAGAGGATTCCTGAAGGCTGCCATTCTTTGCTTCTGGGCTGAGCTGGTGCGATGCCACCTCACAAAGAGTTCAGGGATACGGCAAAGGCAGGCTCTTCCAGGGAGAATTTAGCAACAGCCCAGAGCAAATGGCAGTGGGGCTGTGAGTCGACGTGTGCTTACTTCTTTGGACCCTGGGCTCTCCCTGTGCTCTGCAACGGGAGCTTTTGGGAGGACCCCACTGAGAGCAGTCAGAACTCCGGGGGTCCATTTGCAGCACCTCCCTTGGTCAGGAGGGGAGAAGGTGGGGCAGTGCAGGTGGCTTAGTGGGCTCAGTGTCTCTAATGGAGAAAGCATGCACTATGTGAATGAGGAGAAAAAGACAAGAAACAAAGTTGTGAACGTTCCCCTTGATGCTCTTGGCTTCTCCATGTCTGTTTTTGATTGATCGAACAAATACTTCATGCAGATTTACTCTTTAAGTGCTAAGGGTACAATGCTGTGCAAGGCAGGCACAGTCCAGGGTCTCCAGGGAGCCCGTGGCTATTGGGAAGACAGAAAGGCACGCAACTGATATATGAGCCATGCCTAGAGGAATGGACGAGGGACTCTAAGAACAAGGAGGAGGCGCCAGAGCAAATCACTGTGTTTCAAGGTACATGGAGGCATTTGAAGGGGTCTTCAAGAAAGGGGAATGATCCACAGGCATAGGCAGAGGTGAAAGGAAGGGGGATGAAATCGAGTTTGAGCAAGGATTGACAAGTGCAGGCAAGAGTTGAGTGAATCTGCATGACTCTGGTTAGAGCTATATTGCTGGGGGCAGAGTGAGGCAGGCAGGGCCCAATTCCTGAGAAGAAAGTAGGGACCTTGTGTGGATGGCGTGTCTGGGGGAGGGAGCGGGGAGGGTGACAGCTGCGGGTCTGGATCCTTGTGCGTGGAGCTACCCAGAACTGCGCTGGGAAGAGCCAGACTAGTAATGTAGATTTGGAGTCACCAACCACTGACATCAGTGTTTTTCAAACTTTTATGATTGGGAAGCACAGTATGGCATAGGTTATAGCCGGGGACCTTGAACACAGTTATGTACACACTCAGCTGAAACATTTTGTGAAGCAATACTTGGCCTTATTATGAGAAATGTGCTCTAATGTTTTCTACTTTACTTCTTTTAAAAAATCCATTCGCCATGTGCGGTGGCTCATGCCTGTAATCCCAGCACTTTGGGAGGCCTAGGCCGGTGGATCACGAGGTCAGGAGTTCGAGACCAGCCTGACCAACATGGTGAAACCCTGTCTCTAGTAAAAATACAAAAATTAGCCAGGTGTGGTGGCACACACCTGTAATCCCAGCTACTCAGGAGGCTGAGGCAAAAGAATCGCTTGAAACTGGGAGGTGGAGTTTGCAGTGAGCCAAGATTACACCATTGCACTCCAGCCTGGGTGACAGAGCGAGGTTCTGTCTCAAAAAATAAATAAATAAAATTTAAAAATTAAATAAATAAATAAATCCATTCTACTTCCTTAAAAAATGCAATGGAATATTGGCCTTAAAAAGAAAGGAAGTTCTGAAATGTGCTACAACATGGATGAACCTTGGAGACCTTGTGTTAAGTGAAATCAGCCAGGCACAAGAGGACAAATACTCTATGATTCCAATTATATGAGAGACTTAGAGTTGTCAAATTCATAAAGACAGAAAGTAGAATGGTGGTTCCTGGGGCCTGGGTGTGGGATGGGGAGTCATCTTTTAATGGGTATGGAGTTTCAGTTTGGAAAGATGAGAAAGTATTGGAGATGGATGGTGGTGACGGTAGCACAGCAATGTGAATGAACTTAATGACATTCAATTGTAGACTTAAAAAATGGTTAAAATGGTAAATTTTATGTTATTGTGTATTTTGCCGCAATAAAAAGAGTTTTTATTAAAAAATCTGAGAGCAACCCATTAAATTTTACAATCCGTTGGGTTGAAACTCTCAGTTAGAAAACCACTGATGTGAGCAATGGGATTGGATGAGTCACCAAGGACAGAGCAGAGTGGAAAATGATGATGGGTCTGGGCACAAAGGAGAGCCTTGAAGGATGTCTGCACCTACAAGGGGTCGAGAGAGGAGAGCTGGCTCTGGAAGCCGAGGCTGGAGAGAGGTGGAGGGGAATGAGGAGAGGCAGGTGTTAAGGAAACCAAGAGACGAGGGCGTCAGAGTGAGAGTGACCAGCTGTGGCATGCCGGGAAGAGGGCTCGGGTGGGATAGGATTGAGGTGTCCGCTGGGTTGGCAGTAGAGGCAAAGACAGTTTGGGAGAGAGAAGTGGGGACAGAATCCTATTTCAGTGGGCAGGGAGTGAGTGGGGAAAGACAATGTGGAGACAGGGAGTGCAGGTTACCCTTTCTAGGTGTCAATGCTGAGAAGAAAAAGCGTTAAAAGAAAGATTTTCCACAATGAGGAGCATGGAAATTGTTCCGTCTTAAGTCCCCCACTGACCCCAATCCCCTTTGTTAGTGCTGAAATCTTCATATAAGCTCACAGCCCTAAAGTATTACAACTTCAGGTGTTTACACTTTAACAGAGGGACAGGGAAAGGGCAATGTTTATTTAAAGGTAGAAAGAAAAGACATCGTAGATTTTAATAATCTGGTCTCAGTCCATCTTTTAAACTTAATCTCAGGAAAACCAGATAACCTTGGGCCTTGAATGTCTTCCCGTGTCTTTCAATGGAGTTTTATAATTCTCCATAAAGAGTTTGAATGTTTTCTGTTAGATTTACATCTTTGTTCGGGCTGCTGTAACAAATTACCATAGATTTGGTAGCTTAAGCAACAAATGTTTGTTTCTCACTGTTCAAGAGGCTGAAAGTTCAAGATCAAGGTGCTAGCATGGTTGGGTCTGGTGAAGGCCCTCCTGCAGGTTGCAGACTTCTTGTTTCCTCATGTGGGGATGAAAGAGAGGGAGCTAAGTCTCTGGCCTCGTCTTATGTGGGCACCAATCCCATTTGTGACTGCCCCGCTCTCTGACCTAATCACCTCCCCCAAAACTCCACCTCTAAATACCATTGCCTTGGGATTCAATTTCAACATAGGAATTTTGGGGGGACACAAACAATTATTTAGTCCATAACAATTCATGTCTAGCTACATAGTGTTTAACTATTTAAAAACTGTGTAAAATGTTTACTATTGTACAAATTATCTTTTAAAAAGTTATATTTTCTAACCATTTGTTGCTGGTATATAGAAATAAATTTGTTTTTTGTGTATTAATTTTATAATCAGCAACCTTGATTATGCACATACTGATAATAGTTTATCTGAAGATTATCTGAGGATTTCTATGTAGACATTTTTCTTTCTTTCATTACTACCATTATACCTTAATATATAGTTCTTGTTTTACTGTAGTGGCTAGGACCTTTGACATAATATTCAATAAAAGTGTCGTAGTGAACATCCTCATCTTAGTCCTCACCGTTTTCTTCTTTCTTTTTTTGACAGCTTTATTGAAGTAAAATTCACCCACTTAAAGTGTACAGTTAAATGGCTTTTAATATATTCATGCAGTTGCACATCTACCACCACAGTCAATTTTAGGACATTATTATTACTCTGCAAAAGAAATCCTATACCCCTTAGCCATCACTTCCCAGACCCCCATCCCTCTTGGTCCTAGGAATGAACAAACACACTAACCTGTTTTCTATCTCCCTAGATTTTCCTCTTGTGAGCATTTCATATAAATGGAATCATATGCTACGTTGTCCTATGTGATTGACATCTTTCACTAAGCAGAATGTTTTCAAGGTTCATCCATGTCATATCATGTATCAGTACTTCATTTATTCCTATTGCAGAATAATATTTCATTGTATGGATAGACTGCATTCTGTTTCTCTGTTCTTCAACTTATAGACATTTGAGTTGTTTTCACTGTTAAGTTTTTGTGTGGACATAGATTTTCGTTTCTCTTGGGTTTATACCTGTGAGTAGAATTGGTTATATGGTAACTCTGTGTTTGCCGTTTAATGAACTGCCAGGGTTCTCCAAGGTGGCTGTATCATTTTACATTTTCTCCAGCATTGTATGAGGGTTCCAATTTCTCTACATCCTTGATAACACTTTTATTATCTTTTTTTTGGATTATTGCCATCTCAGTGGTTTTGAGGTGATGTCTCACTGTGGTTTTGATTTTGCATTTCTCAGATGACTAATGATGTGGAGCATCTTTTAATGTGCTTGTTAGCTATTTGCTTATCTTCTTTGGAGAAATATCTATTTAGGTTCTTTGCCTTTTTTTTTGAGAGGGAGTTTTGCCCAGGCTGGAGTGCAATGGTGTGATCTCAGCTTACTGCAATCTCCGCCTCCCGGTTTCAAGTGATTCTCCCAACTCAGCCTCCTGAGTAGCTGGGATTACAGGTATGCACCACCATGCCTGCCTAATTTTTGTATTTTTTAGTAGAGATAGGGTTTCACCATGTTGGCCAGCTAGTCTCTAACTCCTAATCTCACGTGATCCACCCTTCCCGGCCTCCCAAAGTGCTGGAATTACAGGAATGAGCCACCGCGACCAGCCAGACACTACGCCCAGCCCCTTTGCCTATTTTTATCTATTTATTTATTTTTGAATTATACTTTTAAGTTCTAGGGTACCTGTGCACAACGTGCAGGTTTGTTACATATGTATACATGTGCCATGTTCGTTTGCTGCACCCGTCAACTCATTATTTACATTAGGTATTTCTCCTAATGCTATCCCTCCCCCAGCCCTCCACCCACCGACAGGCCCCGGTGTGTGATGTTCCCCACCCTGTGTCCAAGTGTTCTCATTGTTCAATTCCCACCTATGAGTGAGAACATGTCGTGTTTGGTTTTCTGTCCTTGTGATAGTTTGCTTAGAATGATGGTTTCCAGCTTCATCCATGTCCCTGCAAAGGACATGAACTAATCCTTTTTTATGGCTGCATAGTATTCCATGGTATATATGTGCCACAATTTCTTAATCCAGTCTATCACTGATGGACATTTGGGTTGGTTCCAAGTCCTTGCTACTGTGAATAGTGCTGCAATAATCATATGTGTGCATGTGTCTTTATAGTAGCATGATTTATAATCCTTTGGGTATATACCCAGTAATGGGATGGCTGGGTCAAATGGTATTTCTAGTTCTAGATCCTTGAGGAATCGCCACACTGTCTTCCATAATGGTTGAACTAATTTACACTCCCACCAACAGTGTAAAAGTGTTCCTATTTCTCCACATCCTCTCCAGCATCTATTGTTACCTGACTTTTTAATGATCGCCGTTCTAACTGGTGTGAGATGGTATCTCATTGTGGTTTTTATCTGGATTTCTCTGATGACCAGTGATGATGAACACTTTTTCATGTTTCTGTTGGCTGCGTAAATGTCTTCTTTTAAGAAGTGTCTGTTCATATCCTTTGCCCACTTTTAGATGGGGTTGTTTGTTTTTTTCTTTAAATTTGTTTAAGTTCTTTGTAGATTCTGGATATTAACCCTTTGTCAGATGGGTAGATGGCAAAAATTTTCTCCCATTCTGTAGGTTGCTTGTTCATGCTGATGATAGTTTATTTTGCCGTGCAGAAGCTCTTTAGTTTAATTAGATATCATTTGTCTATTTTGGCTTTTGTTGCCATTGCTTTTGGTGTTTTAGTCATGAAGTCCTTGCCCATGCCTATGTCCTGAATGGTATTGCCTAGGTTTTCTTCTAGGGGTTTTATGGTTTTAGGTCTAACATTTAAGTCTTTAATCCATCTTGAATTAGGTGTAAGGAAGGGATCCAGTTTCAGCTTTCTACATATGGCTAGCCAGTTTTCCCAGCACCATTTATTAAATAAGGAATGCTTTCCCCATATCTTGTTTTTGTCAGGTTTGTCAAAGATCAGCTGGTTATAGATGTGTGGTGTTATTTCTGAGGTCTGCCTCTGTTCTGTTCCATTGGTCTATCTCTCTGTTTTGGTACCAGTACCATGATGTTTTGGTTGCTGTAGCCTTGTAGTATAGTTTGAAGTCAAGTAGAGTAATGCCTCCAGCTTTGTTTTTTTTGCTTAGGATTGTCTTGGCAATGTGGGCTCTTTTTTGGTTCCATATAAACTTTAAAGTAGTTTTTTCCAATTCTGTGAAGAAAGTCATTGGTAGCTTGATGGGGATGGCATTGAATCTATAAATTACCTTGGGCAGTATGGCCATTTTCATGATATTGATTCTTCCTATCCATGAGCATGGAATGTTCTTCCATTTGTTTATGTCCTCTTTTATTTCGTTGAGCAGCGGTTTGTAGTTCTTCTTGAAGAGGTCCTTCACATCCCTTGTAAGTTGGATTCCTAGGTATTTTATTCTCTTTGTAGAAATTGTGGATGGGAGTTCACTCATGATTTGGCTCTCTGTTTGTCTGTTATTTGTGTATAGGAATGCTTGTGATTTTTGCAGATTGATTTTGTATCCTGAGACTTTGCTGAAGTTGCTTATCAGCTTGAGGAGATTTTGGGCTGAGATGATGGGGTTTTCTAAATATACAATCATGTCATCTACAAGCTGGGACAATTTGATTTCCTCTTTTCCTAATCGAATACCCTTTATTTCTTTCTCTTGCCTGATTGCCCTGGCCAGAACTTCCAACACTATGTTGAATAGGAGTGGTGTGGGAGGGCATCCTTGTCTTGTGTGAGTTTTCAAAGGGAATGCTTCCAGTTTTTGCCCATTCAATATGATACTGGCTGTGGGTTTGTCATAAATAGCTCTTATTATTTTGAGATACGTTCCATCAATACGTAGTTTGTTGAGAGTTTTTAGCATGAAGTGCTGTTGAATTTTGTCAAAGGCCTTTTCTGCTTCCATTGAGATAATCATGTGGTTTTTGTCGTTGGTTCTGTTTATGTGATGGATTACGTTTATTGATTCACATATGTTGAACCAGCCTTGCATCCCAGGGATGAAGCCCACTTGATCGTGGTGGATAAGCTTTTTGATGTGCTGCTGGATTCAGTTTGCCAGTATTTTACTGAGGATTTTTGCATCGATGTTTATCAGGGATATTGGTCTAAAATTCTCTTTTTTGTTGTTGTGTCTCTGCCATGCTTTGGTATCAGGATGATGCTGGCCTCATAAAATGAGTTAAGGATGATTCCCTCTTTTTCTATTGATTGGAATAGTTTCAGAAGGCATGATACCAGCTCCTCTTTGTACCTCTTGTAGAATTCGGCTGTGAATCCATTTGGTCCTGGACTTTTTTTCGGTTGGTAGGCTATTAATTATTGCCTCAATATCAGAGCCTGTTATTGGTCTATTCAGAGATTCAACTTCTTCCTGGTTTAGTCTTGGGAGGGTGTATGTGTCCAGGAATTTATTAATTTCTTCTAAGTTTTCTAGTTTATTTGCGTAGAGGTGTTTATAGTATTCTCTGATGATAGTTTGTATTTCTGTGGGATCAGTGGTGATGTCCCCTTTATCATTTTTTATTGCATCTATTTGATTCTTCTCTCTTTTTTTCTTTATTAGTTTTGCTAGTGGTCTATCAATTGTGTTGATCTTTTCAAAAAACCAGCTCCTGGATTTGTTGATTTTTTGAAGGGTTTTTTGTTTTTTTTTTTTTTTTTTTTTTTTTTTTTTTTTTTTTTTTTTTTTTTTTTTTTTTTTTTTTTTTTTTTTGTGTCTCTATAAATTTCCCTCTACACACTGCTTTAAATGTGTCCCAGAGATTCTGATATGTTGTGTCTTTGTTCTCATTGGTTTCAAAGAACATCTTTATTTCTGCCTTCATATTGTTATTTACCCAGTAGTCATTCAGGAGCAGGTTGTTCAGTTTCCATGTAGTTGTGCAGTTTTGAGTGAGTTTCTTAATCCTGAATTCTAATTTGATTGCACTGTGGTCTGAGAGACAGTTTGTTGTGATTTCTGTTCTTTTACATTTGCTGAGGAGTGCTTTACTTCCAACTATGTGGTCAATTTTAGAATAAGTGTGATGTGGTGCTGAGAAGAATGTATATTCTGTTGATTTAGGGTGGAGAGTTCTGTAGATGTCTGTTAGGTCTTCTTGGTGCAGAGCTGAGTTCAAGTCCTGGATATCCTTGTTAACCTTCTGTCTTGTTGATCTGTCTAATATTGACAGTGGGGTGTTAAAGTCTCCCATTATTATTGTGTGGGAGTCTAAGTCTCTTCATAGGTATTTAAGGACTTGCTTTATGAATCTGGGTGCTCTTGTATAGGGTGCATATATATTTAGGATAGCTCCTCTCGTTGAATTGATCCCTTTACCATTATGAAATGGCCTTCTTTGTCTCTTTTGATCTTTGTTGGTTTAAAGTCTATTTTATCAGAGACTAGGATTGCAACCCCTGCTTTTTTTTTCTTTCCATTTGCTTGGTAGATCTTCCTCCATCCCTTTATTTTGAGCCTATGTATGTCTCTGCACATGAGATGGGTCTCCTGAATACAGCACACTGATGGGTCTTGACTCTTTATCCAATTTGCCAGTCTATGTCTTTTAATTGGAGCATTTAGTCCATTTACACTTAAGATTAATATTGTTATGTGTGAATTTGATCCTGTCATTATGATGTTAGCTGGTTATTTTGCCCGTTAATTGATGCAGTTTTTTCATAGCATCGATGGTGTTTACAATTTGGCATGTTTTTGCAGTGGCTGGTACCAGTTGTTTCTTTCCATGTTCAGTGCTTCCTTCAGGAGCTCTTGTAAGGCAGGCCTGCTGGTGACAAAATCTCTCAGCATTTGCTTCTCTGTAAAGGATTTTATTTCTCCTTCACTTATGAAACTTAGTTTGGCTGGATATGAAATTCTGGGTTGAAAATTCTTTTCTTTAAGAATGTTGAATATTGGCCCCCACTCTCTTCTGGCTTGTAGGGTTTCTGCTGAGAGATCCACAGTGAGTTTGATGGGCTTCCCTTTGTGGGTAACCCAACCTTTCTCTCTGGCTGCCCTTAACCTTTTTTCCTTCATTTCAACCTTGGTGAATCTGACAATTATGTGTCTTGGGGTTGCTCTTCTCAAGGAGTATCTTTTTGGTGTTCTCTGTATTTCCTGAATTTGAAGTTTGGCCTGCCTTGCTAGATTGGGGAAGTTCTCCTGGATAATATCCTGAAGACTGTTTTCCAACTTGGTTCCATTCTCCCCCTCACTTTCAGGTACACCAATCAAATGTAGATTTGGTCTTTTCACATAGTCCCATATTTCTTGGAGGCTTTGTTCACTTCTTTTTACTCTTTTTTCTCTAAACTTGTCTTCTTGCTTTATTTCATTAATTTGATCTTCAATCACTGATACCTTTTCTTCCACTTAATCGAATTGCCTATTGAAGCTTGTGCATGCGTCACGAAGTTCTTGTACCATGGTTTTCAGCTCCGTCAGGTCATTTAAGGTCTTCTCTACACTGTTTATTCTAGTTTAGCCATTCCTCTAACATTTTTTCAAGGTTTTTAACTTCCTTGCAATGGGTTAGAACATGCTCCTTTAGCTCAGAGAATTTTGTTATTACCTACCTTCTGAAGCCTACTTCTGTCAACTCATAAAAGTCGTTCTCTGTCCAGCTTTGTTCCGTTGCTGGTGAGGAGCTGTGATCCTTTGGAGGGGAAGAGGCACTCTGGTTTTTAGAATTTTCAGCTTTTCTGCTCTGGCTTCTCCCCATCTTTGTGGTTTTATCTACCTTTGTTTTGTTGGTGACCTACAGATGGGGTTGATGTCCTTTATGTTGATGTTGATGCTATTCCTTTCAGTTTGTTAGTTTTCCTTCTAACAGGTCCCTCACCTGCAGGTCTATTGGAGTTTCCTGGAGGTCCACTCCAGACCCTGTTTGCCTAGGTATCACCAGCAGAGGCTGCAGAGCAGCAAATATTGCAGAACAGCAAATATTTCTGCCTGATCCTTTCGCTGAAAGTTTCATCCCAGAGGGGCACCCGCCTGTATGAGGTGTCTGTCGGTCCCTACTGGGAGGTGTCTCCCAGTTAGGCTACAAGAGTGTCAGGGACCACACTTGAGGAGGCAGTCTGTCTGTTCTCAGAGATCAAAGACCATGCTGGGAGAACCACTGCTCTCTTCAGAGCTGTCAGACAGGGACGTTTAAGTCTGCAGAAGTTTCTGCTGCCTTTTGTTCAGCTATGCCCTGCCCACAGAGGTCCCTTTGCCTATTTTTAAAGTGGATTATTTTACTTTTTCTTATTGAATTGTAAGAGTTATTTATATATTTCAATTATAAGTTGCTTATCAGGTACGTGATTTGCAAAATATGTCTTTTCACTTTTTTGGCGGTCCTTTGAAGCACAACAGTTTTACATTTTTATGAAGTCCAATTCTTCGTTTTTTTTTTTGTTGTTGATTGCTTGTGCTTTAGGTGTCATATCTAGGGAACCATTGCCTAATCCAACATCACAAAGATTTACACTTAAACTTTTTTCTAAGTGTTATACAGTTTTAGCTCTGACATTGAGATCTTTGACCCATTTTGAGTTAATTTTTGTATACAGTATGATTAATCCTAATTGTAAAGGGAATGTTAAAAAAGTATCATCATTGAATATGTTGCTTATTTTCTTAAGATATTTTCTAATAGGTAAAGTTCCACACATTTGTAGAATGTGTTAAAAGTTTTGTTTTTTCTTATTTTGAAAATTTTATTTATTTATTTATTTATTTATTTTTGACATGGAGCCTTGCTCTGGCACCCAGGCTGGAGTGCAGTGGCTTGATCTTGGCTCACTGCAACCTCCACCTCTTGGTTTCAAGTGATTCTCATGCCTCAGCCTCCCGAGAAGCTGGGATTACAGGCATGAGCCACCATGCCCAGCTAATTTTTGTATTTTTAGTAAAGAAGGGGTTTCACGATGTTGCGCAGGCTGGTCTGGAACTCCTGACCTCAGGTGATCCATCCTCCTTAGCCTCCCAAAGTGCTGGGATTACAGGTGTGAGCCACTGCATCCAGTCAAAAATTTCATTTAGATATTAATTTTATAAGTACTTTTTCTACATCTATTGAATGGTGTGTAGTTTTTCCCCTTTAATCTTCTGATGTAGTAAATTACATTAATAGATGTTCAACTTATAATTTTAGGGGTAAACCCAGCTTGTTTATTATATGTTATTTGTTTTATGTGATGTGAGATTTTGTTCACTATTATTTTTATTCAGGATGATCTGTTCCTTTTCTTGAATGCTATTGGCTGTAATTTCTCTTATCATGCTATCTTTGCCTGGTTTTAAAATCAGTCTTGCAAATGAGTTGAGAATGTTAATACTTTATCTCTGTAATGACTTATGCACGTTTTTGAGATTCATCTATTCTTTAAATGTTTGGTAGACCTCACCTCTACAAGCATCTGCACCTAATGTTTTCCATATGGGAAAACTTTACTAATCCATTAAGTCTTACTAATTAAGACTTACTAATCAAGTTACTGATCCATTTCTTTAGTAATTGTAAGAGTATTTAAGTTTTCTATTTCTTCAATCAATTTTGGTAAATTATATTTTTCTAGAAATTAAAAAAAATCATGTTTATTGGCAAAATTTATAATATGCTGTATTTCATCTCTGTCATATCCATCGTTTTGCCCCTTTTTTATTCTTAACATTATTTACTTGTTTCTTTTTCTGTTTTTTTGCATTGTCTCTGTAAAATGATCAGATTTTGGCATTGTTGATTTTCTCTTGGATATTTGCTTTCTATTTTACTAATTTTTATGGTTCGATTTTATTCTGTCATTTTTCTAACTTCCTAAGTTGGGTGCTTATCTCTTCAGTTATCAGTCTTTCTATTTTCTAATGTAAACTTTTGAAGTTATAAAATTTCCTCTAAACATTTCTTTAATTAAATCCCTTCAATTTGGGGACAATGATGATAACAAGAACCCAGAACGGCATTGCATTTACTGTGTGCCAGACACTAGTCCATGTGCTTTATGTGTTAACATACTGAATCCATATAACACAAGTAATAGATACTGTTACCATGGCTATTTTATAGATGAGGAAACTGAGCCACGGTGAGGTTAAGTAATTTGTTCAAGGTCATAACAGCTAGTAAATACCAGAGGTATTTTCAATATCTTGAATTCCAATTATTTTCTAATTTCTATCATAATTTACTCACTCATGAAGTTAGAAGTGCTTTAAAATGTCCAGAGACTTCAAGTTTTTCCTTATCTTTTTGATTTTTTTTAACTCACAGGTATTGTGGTGAGAGAACATGATATTTATGATACTTTTTTTTAAACTTGCATGTCTTTCATTATATGTCTATTGTAACTAGCACATACTTACAGTTTTTAATACCTAGTCTGACAATCTCTGTCTTCTACTTAGAAAGTTTAGTATATTTACATTTATTGTGATTAGTGATGACTAAGGATTTATTTCTGCCATCATATTTTGTGTGTTTCACATACCTTGCCTTTTCTCCCTTCTTTTCTTTTGCATTATTTGTGTTTTCTTGGCTTTAGGAGGAGGTTCCTAGTGTGACCCTCCTTGAGAGGGCCCTTTGGCCATTACAAGGGAAGCATGAATCACCGAGATTGGCTGATGAATGCATCTACTACTTCTTTTCTTGCCAGACTATTCATCAATTTAATAAGGCATTTAAAAAGCATTTTAATTGTTATTTTAGTGTTTTTTAGTGGGAGGATGTTGCAGATTGGATTCCCTGGAAAGTAGACTCTGAGCTAGAGATTAGAGTGTAGGATGTTTGTTGAGAAGTGCTCTTGGGATCAATATCTGAGAAAGAGAGAAGGAAATATGACTGGTCACAGAGAGAAACTGAGCTGCAATACAGTTCCAGAGAAAGCCTCAGTGGAGCCCATAGGCAGTCCTGGAGCTGGGCTGTCTCTTCAGAGTTGCCCAGAGTTGGGGTGAGGGGGCCTGACCTTTATATCTGGAAGAGATATATGCCCTGGAAGAGGACATAACCTTGAGTAAGGTGGCTCTGCTCACATGTGGCAATTCTCAAAGAGGAATGAGAGCTGAGGGCTGTCGGCTCATGGCACCCCCAACAGGTGGGGAGAAGTCCTTCATTCCCGAAGGTGTTGTGGTGGGGTATGTCACAGCACCTGCCCCAGAGGGCTTCTCAGTCGGCCATTTTGTTGGAAATAGAAGTCTTTGAATGTCTCTGTTCCCCAAACAAAAATCTCACCCCTAATTGTCAGTCTGTGCTGAAGCCCACTCTGGAAGTTGAATGTTTCTCCCCTGTTAGCCAAGGATCTATTTTTTTTGAGATGGAGTCTCGCTCTGTTACCCATGCTGGAGTGCAGTGGCGCCATCTCAGCTCACTGCAACCTCTGCCTCCCGGGTTCAAGCAATTCTCCTGCCTTAGCTTCCTGAGTAGCTGGGATTACAGGCGCATGCCACCACACCCAGCTAATTTTTGTATTTTTAGTAGAGTTGAGGTTTCGCTATGTTGGCCAGGCTGGTCTTGAACTCCTGACCTCAGGTGATCCACCCGCCTCAGCCTCCCAAACTCCTGGGATTACAGGCATGAGCCACCGCACCCGGCCAGTGAAGGGTCTTTTACGCACATCACATCTGTCCTAACTCCGGGCCTTCACCCACGCTGCCTCCCCACCGGCTGTCACCTCTCAGCTGTCTTTCAGTCCAAATCCTGCTTCTCTTTCTGGTCTCAGCCCACGGTGTTCTTTCTCTCCTCTGAATTCACAGCACCATGGTGTCTCTACTTAGCACATCCTGCTCAGCACTGTCCCATTGCTTTTCTATGTGATTGTGCGGTGGACAGGAACTGAGGCCAGGAGTTTTGTCCTGCCTGAAGTACAGAGGACCCTCCTATGCTTTGTCTTCCCTCCAGCCTTCCTCTCTCCTGCACCTTCAGGGCAAAAAGCTGGGCTGCCTGCATGTGGCTGGTGCAGGCCTGAGACTTAAGGATGCGAAACTGGGTCAGGGAAAAGTACAGCCTGACTTTGTGCTGCCTACATGTGTATATTCGAAGGCCCTCATCACTGAGCCAACTCTCCCCCGACCCAGGGGACAAAGCCTTCTGTTCGACTGCCCTGAGAAACAGACACAGCCCCAGGAGATTGGGACCATAGGGACTGGAGGATCTATCCAGAGTGTGGTTCTCGAGGGGAGGGTGCCCTAGAAAGAAGGGATGCTGCTCTGACTGCAGCCTGGGTGTGCGGTGGGTCAGCAGAGTGACTTTACAGTTTTGCTGGTCAGAGCAAGTTTCTCTTGAGCACTTGCTGCAAAACGGAAATGAGGTGAGGCCAGCAAGTGATCCAGGGAACAAAATTTAAGATGGCCTCTACTCTCAGGCATTAACTTTGTAGTTACATGAGCCTGAGAATGAGGACCTCTTTAAATGTGTGCTGGGTGCCTTGCTGTCCTTCCTCTAATCCTGGCTCTGACCGGCCATGTGCCCAGCCCTGCACCAGGTGTTGGATGTGAGTTTCCTGCACCTTCCTCAGATATCTCTCAGGAGCACAGTGATACCCTCTTACTCCTGGATTCCGCCCCTTCTTCCTTGCCCCACCCACCTTTTTTTTTTTTTTTTTTTTTGACATTTCTATTTTCCAGGGATTTACCTCTTAGAGAATTTAATTTCTCTTTTTTGATGTATCCAGGTCATTCACTTCTTATCTAATAATTCTCTAATTTAGCTCTTAACCCTACCTATTATCCTAGGGACACCCCTCCTCCCCACCTGTGAAGGATTCATCAGGTAATAATATTAACTATTGGCCAGGAGTGTTGTCTCATGCCTGTAATCCCAGCATTTTGAGAGGCTGAGGTGGGCAGATTACCTGAGGGCAGGAGTTTGAGACCAGCCTGGCCAACGTGGTGAAATCCCATCTCTACTAAAAATACAAAAATTAGTCGGGCGTGGTGATGCATGCCTGTAATTCCAGCTCCTCAGGAGGCTGAGGCAGGAGAATCGCTTGAACCTGGGAGGTGGAGGTTGCAGTGAGCCAAGATTGCATCACTGCACTCCAGCCTGGGCGACAGAGTGAGGCTCTGTCTCAAAAAAAAAAAGAAATTAATTATTAACATTCACTAAGGGATCATGAGGCAGGTTCTAACCTAAGAAGCTAATCCTAAATGAGGATTATTTCATTTAATCCTCTCCATAGTCCTATTAAATACATAGTCTTCCTCATTTCATATTCATGCAGAGAGGGGAAGTAACATGTGTAAAGTCACACAACTGGTAAGACCCTTGTAAGAGATGCTTTATTTATCTCTAAGTTCTCAGGTCCTAGCACAGTGCCTGACACTAATTGTTGAATGGATGGATTCATACAAAGGGAATCCTGAAACTTTATCCTAACAATCAAGAAACATTCATTAAACGCCCCCTCAGCTTTGCACTGGGGGAGAGGGGATGCTACTAAAGAATTATTTGGTATGATTCATGTCCTTAAGAAACTTACAGAACACTTAAAGAGACAAACATGAAAAATTATGTAAGACAGTATATAAATAAACCCGCAGTTTTGTGGCATAGACTATAAATCTTGTAGGTTTCAGAGGAGACAGCAATGGGGGGGTGGGAATAGCCTGGTGGGACCTGACAGAGGCTTTGAAGAGTTGGTGGGTCTCAGAGACTGGATTTGGGGGTATCTGGGGGATAGGCTGAGGTGTTGAGGCAGGAGGAGCGGGTGATGGAAGCTATCAAAGATTTGAAAGTTTCTTTTTAGACACCATTGCTCTGTGAAGCTGACTGATGGCCTGTCTGGTCTCTGTTTAGCCTCATGCAGTGTGAGTGGATGGGCAAGGTGGCTTCCTCTCTTCCAGCTCTGGTGACATGGGGCACAAGGGACTGGTCCTTCAGCAGAACGGCTCAGGCTGGGCTTTGCTAGCTCCTTCCAGGGGGCCCACAGGTCCTGCAGAGCCCCTGGACTGGGTGGGTGGAGGGAATGGAAATAAGGCAGGTAAGCCAGGATATGTCTATGGGATGCCACACTGTGGGGGTTCTGGGGGTTTAATGCCACACTGGGTCGGGGGGCAGGGTGTCCTGGGAGAATAAAATGCATCCACGCTCACTCCAGCCTGAGATCCCATCTGATTTTGTGCTGCATTTGCTGAGTCTCTGGACAAAGGAAGGCCAAACCTCCCTCCCCTCACTCCTCCAGCCTGCCAACTCCCCATTCTTCCTCAGCAGATCAAAGGATCAATACTTCCCAAGACCACCATTGCCATTTCTTGGAAATAAACCACACCCCACAACCCCCAAAAGAAGGCTTAAAAGGAAGCAAGAATTCCCAAGTGCTTTTCTCTTTCTTCCATGTTAGGCTGGGTTGTTGTCCTCCTTCTAATCCAAGTTCATTTTGGGGGGTTCTCTTTCCACCCAACAGTGCCTGCAGAGCCACACCTATGTGCCCCTACCCCCATCCGGTGCCCTTCTGCTGGTGAGGTGCTATTCTGCAGGTCCAATCTCAGGCCCCTCTTAGTTCAGGTTGGTTAATTGGTTCATTCATCATTCATGCAGAAAGCATCCATTGAGTGCCCTTTGTGTACTAGCCCTGCACTGTCCACTAGCCACTAGCCCCATGTGACTACTGAGCACTGGAAGTGTGGCGTCTGAGTTGAGACATGCTGTCTGTACATATACAATACATGTTGGATTTCGAAGACATAATACAAAAAAGGGATGTGACGTATCTCCTTAATTTTTTAATATTGTTTGCCTGTTGAAATGATAATATTTGAATATATTAGGTTAGAATAAATATATTATTGAAATGGATTTTACCTGTTTCTTTTTACTTTCAAATAATCTTTCTGAGAATTGTAGATTCATACGCAGCTGTAACAACACAGAGAGAACCTGTATCCACTTCCCCTAATTTCCTCCAAAGACAACATCTTTCAAAACAATATAGTACAATATCATGTCCAGACATGGTGGCTCATGTCTGTAATCCTAGCACTTTGGGAGGCCAAAGTGGGAGGATCACATGACCCCAGGAGTTTGAGACTAGCCTGGGCAACAGAGTGATACACTGTCTCTACAAAAAAAAAAAAATTATCCAGGTGTGGTGGTGCATGCCTGTAGTCCTGGCTACTCAGGAGGCTGAGGTGGGAGGATTGCTTGGACCCAGGAAGTTGATGCTGCAGTCAGCTATGACAGCACTGCTACATTCCAGCCTGGGCAACAGGGCAAGACCCTGTCTCAAAAACTAAAACACCCCAAGCAATATAGTACAATATCAGAACCAGGAAATTCACATTGATAAAATCCATCAATTCTCATTTCACCAATTTTGCATGCACTTATTTATAAGTCTGTGTATTTAGTTCTAAGCAATTTTATTAAATGAATTTTTACTTTTTTATAATGTGGCTATCAGAAAATTTAAAATTATATATGTGACTCCTGGTATATTTCTATTGGTGCTGCTATAGACATTGGTTACTGTATTAGTCAGGGTTCTCTAGAGGCACAGAACTAATAGGATAGATGTATATATAAAGGGCAGTTTATTAAGGAGTATTGACTCACATGATCACAAAGCGAAGTCCCACAATAGGCCGTCTACAAGCTGAGGAGCAAGGAAGCCAGTCCAAGTCCCCAAACCTCAAAAGTAGGGAAGCCAACAGAGCAGTCCTCAGTCTGTGGCCAAAGGCCTGAGAGCTCGTGGCAAACCACTGGTGTTAAGTCTAGGAGTCCAAAAGTTGAAGAACTTGGAGTCCGATTTTCCAGGGCAGGAAGCATCCAGCACAGAGAAAGATGAAGGCCAGGAGACTCAGTAAGCCTGCTTTATTCTAGCCACATTGGCAGTTGATTAGATGGTGCCTGCCCACATTAAGGGTGGGTCTGCCTCTCCCAGTCCGCTGACTGAAATGTTAATCTCCTTTGGCAACACCCTCACAGACACACTCAGGAACAATATTTTGCATCCTTCAATCTAATCAAGTTGACACTTAAAATTAACCATCACACTTACCAAGATGGATGAAACAGGGTGCTCTCTTGGGGTAGGTCAGGGAAGGCTCAAACACACATGAAGAGTTTACAGCTATCTTATATACTAAGTGCCAAGTGGATGGTGCAAACTCTTGTTCATTGCTGCTGGAGTCAGAGGGCAGAGAGACCCCTCTGGCCAAGGGCTGTGTAGGAGCCCATGCTCACCTTAGAAGGAAGGAAGCTCTGCTTGAAACAGGATGGGGGCTCCAATCCTGCCTACCTAGTTCCCTTGTCCTCAACCCTACCTCCACCATTTTCCCTCCTCTCCTCTGCAGAGGCTCAAAGGGTGCCCCAGTGTTCCACAAAGTCAATTTGGGAACCACTGGACAAGATTTACGCTTTGAGTGGAGCCTGGAAAAGGAAGAGTGAGATTTCTGCCCAAAAGATTAGAGAGGCAACCCCAGGTGTACTGCCAGGGTGGAGAGCAGGGGTAGGGGGAGGTGGGGAACGGCCTAGGGGTTGGGGGTCTCTCCGTTCCTCTCCTCCCTCCAGATACCCCTGCCTTGCAGCATCTTTTCTTTTGCCTCCAATGAAAGGCCCCCCAGGTGGACCCTGGTGAATGAAACCCCTTCCTTTTTCCGATGAGGGAACTGTTATCCTCTGGAGCTTCGCAGGAAAGTAACGTAAGTCACAGAGTGAGTCAGGAGCATGGACAGGCAAGAGAACACAGAACCTGGTCATTGCGCCGTTCATCCTGCTGAGAACGCTGCGCAACCAGCAGCATCTCTGCTTTGATCTGGGTGGGAAGGTCCTGGCACCTTCTCTGAGGGGCCCATCTCCTTACTTGGACCTGGGGATGGTGGAGGGCTTTGGGAGGTAGGTGGGGGAAGGGTGGTCAGAGCCCCCTAGGGAAGGGGAGAGGCCTACATTCTGGGCCCAGCCCACAGAGACTCCTAGCTGAGTTCTTGGCTCCTCCAGAGATGAAATTGGGCTCACCTTCCTCTCACATGGCTTTGAGGGACCCCAGAAAGGCAGTGTTCCTTTCTTCCATGAACTGATGCCCCATCACTGGCCACCCTGCCCCTGGCTCACTCGGCCCCAGTGAAAGCTCATCCTCCCCTCGCCTCTGCCTCTGCAGGGGACAGGCCTCACCTAGCTCATCCACCTGGGCTGGCCCTTCATCACCCACTTCCCGTCCTGCTCATGTGTCCCCTTCCCAGAGAGGCCTCCCTGACTGCCCTGTGTGGAATAACATTCCTCCCCCACCCCAAGCCCCTTATTCCCCTTTCCTCCCTTTATTTCTTCCAAAACACCTTTCGCCCTTTAGCATATGACGCATTTTGTCGCCTGTTAGTTTATTGTCGTCATATCTGTCTCCCTCTGGTAGAAATTAAGAGTTGCTGGCGCAAGGCTTCGGTGGCTTGCTCGCTGTTGAGCCTCAGTATGTGGCCTGGGATGGCTGTTGGACCAATATAGAATAATATCATAAAATAAATATTATGCATATATAACAAGATAAAAATAGAATGAATGGGAAAAGGAAAGGTACCCTCGATACACTGTGAGGTCCAATGCAAGTGATTTGCTGATTAACAATAGAAAAGCAATTACACATTTTATTTCACAAGCTTGGCTTGGTGTGAAAGAAATGGCTCATTTTTAAACTTTCTTTTCATTAAAAACGTGACTAAACCTTACCCACCAGTTTGTGGGAAATTGAATCCACCAGTGTTGAGGCGCCTTTGGGTTCTTCCCCTTCCTAGGGTTGTGTGAAGACCCTGGGGGTCTTGTGTGGAATGGAACAGTGCCGTGGACCCCCTGGGCTGTGCTGGCCTCGCTGATCTGCTCACTGCTTTCTGGAGGCTTCTGGAGCCCTGGATCCAGCCTCCCGAGCTGCCCCTTTCTGAGGTCCTGCTATCCCTTATGGGGATGTGGAGAGAGCGATCTCAAGCTGCTAGCATGGGCTTCCTGGTTTGGGCCATGGTCTCACCACTTCCACCGCAGCCCTCCCCAGACCCAGAGGCACTGGCTCCCCACCTCCCCCAGGACTCTATCACACAGTTTCTTCACAGCACAATTTCTTGAGCATTGAAGCCTTTCACCCCCACAACCCAGTTGGCCCTGGGTCGAAGATAAAAAAAAACTGAGCTACCTTTCTGGAATGGAGGAGGGAAAATACAAATGAATAATTTAATAGATTATCCTCCCACAAAAGTTAAATGGCAACGTTTGTGAATGATTTTCTTCTTTTATTGTTTTTTTACGAATAGAGCCTACTCAAGGTTATCCCTGTAATGATAGGGAGTACAGTCATTCTCATTCCTATTGTATGCCTGTCAAGAGGGAGGGAGTGGTGACAGGCAGGGCCCTGGAATGCACTCACCTGGGCCAGTGTGAGGATGGCAGTAAAGGTGAACAGGTGTGTTGTGCATGAGGCCAGAAGGCTGAGGTCACTGACCCAGAACCCCAATATGGGAAGACCCCAATGTGTGCTGTGTGCAACTGACTCCCAGGACAGGATCCAGACCTTGGGTGCTGAGAGGCCTGAACTTGGAGTCAGGACTCCTAGGTTCCAGGCCTATCTTTGCCTCCAGGTGGCTTGAGCTAACTTCTCACTCTATGCCTGTTTCCTCAGCTGTGATGGCTGACGGTGCACTCTGCCTCCCTCCCTCACAGGACTGGGATCAGGATGGAGCAAGATGCCGCAACTCAGGGGCTGCCAACGGGTGGGCTGCAGACTACAGCGTGTCGTATTTGGTCTGCACAGTGTTTCAAGTTTGGATTCATTGGCAACCTTTAAGAACTGGGAAATGAAAAATAAAAGCCTAGACCTTCTGCCCCTCTTGGACAAATGAGCAAAGTGGCACCCGAGGCCTGTCTTCCCACAACTCAGGCAGCACAGACACCCTCCCCTGTTCTTGTTGCCTTCGCTTCGCCCATTGTGTCTGGCCCCCTCATGCCCAGGTTTGAATTTGCTCCCTGGTAGAACTGAAGCACTTTGTGGAAATATAAATGATTAATGTGCGGTTGTACTTTTATTGGCTGTTTTACCCATGGTGCGTGATGCTCTAAAAGGTCCAAGAAGAGCATAGATGAGCTCTCTAAGGAGAGCTTCTTGAGCGAAAGTGTACATGTTATGGTGTCATCCCTGACTTTAGAGATGACGGTCATAGGATGAGCAGGGCACTCCCCTGGCCAGGATGGGATCCATCAGGAAGGTAAGGGCGTCTGTTCTGGGGTGGCTGCTGGCTTGAGACTGAGTTGTCTTAAGGAGAAGAAGTGGATTTGGCTTTATTCTTGGTCAAGACTTGGGTCAGGAAGGGCTTTCAGATCAGTGGCTGCAGCCACTCTGGCTGCTGATCCTTGGGGTCCTCGCCCTCCACAGGGGCCTGGGCTCTCCTGCTGGGGCCAGAGGGAGGTGAAGGGGCCTTGAGCCCGGTGATCAGTGACCTCTAGTTCCCTGAGGGGTATGGGTAATAGTAGTTACTCAGGAGAAAGGCATGACATTCTCAGCATGAAACAACTGCCCCTGTTTTGTTTTCCTCATTTTTCATTTTTGTGTTAATACCAGCCATCACCGTCACTACCATCTCTCCTGTTTGTGCAACGCCAAAAGAGTTACCAAAAGGCATTTTTCTTTTTCTTTTGGTAGAGAAAGAAAATATTTTTACTGTTGAATAAGCATTAAATCAGAATGTAGTGCTCATCACAGGCAATCTGCTAAAAGACTGCAAAGACAGAAAGAAATCTCCCCCTTGACATAGCCAGGCAGCTACAGCCTGCTACCTGCATCTTCTCCAGAAAAACAGCTAGCCCTCGCGTAGTTGACAGAGCCATTTGTCACACATAGTTCATCTTCACTTCACCTGGTAGTTGGGGTGACCATCTGTGTTGTTTCTTTTTTCTTTTTTAGATGCAGGGTGTTGTTGCTCTGTCATCCAGGCTGTAGTGCAGTAGCACAATCATAGCTCAGTGCAGCCTTTAACTCTGGGTCTCAAGCAATCCTCCCACTTCAGCCTCCCAAAGCACTGGAATTACAGACATTAGCTCCTTTGCCCAGCCTATTTTTGCTTATTTACTTTTATTTTTATTTTTTGAGACAGCATCTTGCCCTGTCACCCAGGCTAGAGTGCAGTGGTGTGATCACGACTAATTGCAGCCTCAACCTCCTGTGCGCAAATGATCTTCCTGCTGCAGCCTCCTAAGCTCTAATTTTTTGATTTTTTGATACAGACAGGTTCTCACTATGTTGCCTAGGCTGGTATCAAACTCCTGAGCTTAAGCTATCCCCCTGCCTTGGCCTCCCAAAGTGCTGGGCCTACTTTTGTTTATTTTTTGAAAAAGTAATACAAGCATGTATAAAATCAAAAGTTACAAAAGTGTGTACAAATGGAAAGGAAGACTTCTCACCTTGTCCATCAACCATTCCATTATCTTTTCTGTGTGCAAACATTGGGTCAAATACATTTTAATTGTGTATATTAGATATAAAAGCCTTTATATGCATGTTAGCATTTATATGTCTGCTTTTGTAGACTGTTTATATCCTTAGGTTGAGGATTATTCATCCCCTTTGATGGATGAGAAAACTGAGACTTCAAGAGGTTCAATGCTGAGAGTCACACTGCTAGTGAATGGTGGAATGTGAGTCCCCCTATCCAAGAATCTCTAGAGGCAAGCATTGCCTGGAGGTGAGTCATCTGCTTGGATGGCTATTGAAGCTCTGAAGAAAGTGGCCACCTATGGGGCTGGTGTTAACACCTTTAAAGGAACATGGCAGCTGCAGGTTTGTGACTGATGGAGAGGCACTGATAACACCTTCTTATCCAGAACCTTCTCCCTCATCAAACTGGCACTTCTGCCTGAAATCCTGCAAAAGGCTGTTTAGCAATTGGAGCTATTTGCCCCTCACTGAGAACTAACAATTTCTGGATTAGTGCTGCAGTTCTTAGTAGAGCCCTGGCCTGGCCTCCTCCAGTTCACTGCATTTTCTGTCCTCTCACTACCCCCAATCTCTGGACTCTTCCGAGGACCCCACCTGTGCAAGGTGGTCATTTCCCAATTAACAGTTAAAACCAGACTGTCAGTTCTTGAGGGCAGCAGCAGTATCTTCTAACACTGAAGAAGTCCGTTTGTAATTGTTGGTCACAACACTGTCATTCTTTTGGAGTCTTAGTGACAGGTTAATGGGTAAGATACTTTAGGACAGGGGACAGCCCCTGTGGCCCTTCAAGTCATACCCCTCCCTGCCTGGTGCCCCTTACTAGCTCTGGATTATCCACTGTAAAACTTGTCTCTTGGGTGGGAGTTTGCCTGGCAACACCTCTAACACCTCTATGGCTGCAGCCCCTTTGCCTGCCCCAGGAGGGCTGGACTCAACAAGCAGTCTGGCATGTGTTTCTGGCTGGCCTCCCCTCTCTCTGTTTCTTCCTCTTTCCCAGGACTGGTAAGACCCTCCTGTTCCAATTTTCCTAAGGGGGCCTCTGGGGAGGGTGGAGTTCAGGATCCCATAGTTCTAGAACCTCAAGGCATCCACCCCTGGCCCCCTTTCCCCACTCTGGTTGCTTAAGGACTTTGAGAAAGATAATTTGGGGCTCAGTTTTAGATATAAAGTCTAGTTTCTTCCCTAGGAAGGACCATAATTATGTAGGGGTGACAGAACTCACAGATAGACAGGCAGAGGTGACCGCTGAGTCAGGCAGGATGAGAAGGTGTAGGGGATTGGAGAGTAAGTGCTGACTTGGTTCCAAGATGGGATGGCCCGGTGGGCTGGGCCAGAGTGGTCAAGAAGGTCCTCAGGGAAGTGGTGGTGCTTGAGCTGTATGTTGGAGGTTGAGGGACATTGAGGCAGGTGGGGCGCAGGATGATTGTGGGAGCACAATAGTGGCTTAAAAAGCTGAGATTTGCAGAGGGGTGCAAGTGAAACTGCAGGGCCACTACTGGGGCACTGAGTTGAGGGTCTGATCCTGTCCTTTGGGTCGTGGGAGTCTTGGAAGTTTCTGGAATAGACAAGTGGTGCTATTGGGATACTCGTTAGGAAGCTTACTCTGATGGCAGTGTTCAGGCCATTGGACAGGGAAGTCATGAAGACCTAGGAGACCATCTAGGAAGCAGCTGCCTTCCTGTCCTCTACTGACCTGAAAAACAGAGCATAGCAATGACAGTGGCTTCAGTCTCACTCTCCAGAGCCTGCGGGGGCCTCAGCCTGAAGCAGGAGGCTCTTGGAGGTGGTTTGCAAGGATGGGTTCAGTTGCATTTTGTCTTGAGCACATGGCCAGTCTCTTGGTGACCTGGGCTGCACGCTGTGCCCCACTGGGTTGAGCAGTCAGCACATGGGGTCCTGGACTTTGGCATCAGGGGTGGGGCTTCTGTGGGGAACCCAAGTCCACAGTGCCAAGTGCCCTGTGCCCCATAGATTCAGCCTCTTTTGGTTCAACCACCCTGGAGATTCCAGCATCTGAGTGGGCACCCGCGGACGCTTGGCCCCAGGCCTACCATATGTGAAGGCAGATTGTGCAGGAGCCCACACACTGTGAATGGAGAGCTACGCATGTGCCACTTCCTCCCTTCCTGTGTCCCCCACAAAATTGCCTCCATTGGCCTCCTCCAGTGCCAGAAATTCTGTGACTTTGGCTCTTCAATCAAAATGGCAAAGGATCTCAGAGATGATTTTGTTCAGCTTCTTCATTTTATAATACTCCATGGTTTTTGTTTTTGTTTTTGTTTTTTTTGAGACAGAGTCTTGCTCTATCACCAGGCTGGAGTGCAGTGGTGTGATCTCAGCTCACTGCAACCTCCGCCTCCCGGGTTCAAGCGATTCTCCTGCCTCAGCCTCCCGAGTAGCTGGGACTACAGGCTCATGCCTCCACACCCAGCTAATTTTTGTATTTTTAGTAGAGAAGGGGTTTCACCATGTTGGCCAGGATGGTCTTGATCCCTTGACCTTGTGATCTGCCTGCCTCGGCCTCCCAAAATGCTTACAGGCGTGAGCCACCATGCCCATCCATGGTTTGTTTTATACAGACTTCTTCATTAAACAGTCCACAGCAATGGCAGCAGCTCAAACAATATTAAAAATATTGGACAATGGAAAAGTCTTTTTTTCCCCAAAAAAGCATGAGAACATGGGGTTAAAGGAGAGGAGGAAGAAACATGGCCCTGACATTGGGCTTGGGCTTGAATACTTTCTCTGCTCTTCACAATATCAGGGCAGGTTGTAAATCTAATCTCCCTAGGTTCAGTTTCCTCATCTGTGAAATGGGGATACTAATGCCACCTATAGGCTTTGGGAGGATTTGAAATAACATGTAAATCTGTCACCGTGCCTGGAACATATATATATTTTAATCCATTGGCAAAAATTTTAATAAGATAATGCCTTACAATATTTGGAGGGTATTACTAATGGAGGTAGTTCTACCTGTTTTTAAATTGCTTCTCTGAGATGTGATTTTGCCTTCTGTCCTGAAATTCCCCTGGTAGTTGACTCAGGGAAGCATGAGCAGCTTTCCCCATCCTCTGATGGCTGTAGGATTCATTGCCATGAGAGCAAGGGGCTAAGTTACATGGCTGTGGGTTACACAACTGGGGACCTGGCTGAGCCAGGTTGTCAGCAATAACCACACAACAGAGAAAAGCTGAGCCTCCATAAACATATCCCAGATTTCATAATCAGAAAGTCCAGACAGAGCTATTTTTATTTTAACAGGCACATAACTTTTGAGTAAGTATGGGCGTGAGGTGGCACCACACACTTTTCAGTGCTTGAGCCTCTAAATATCTGAATCCAGTCTTGAATAAATCAGTTTACATAATTCTTATATGTTCTGTTTCCTTAGGTTCAAGGCTGTGTTCAATTCTAGCTTAACCTGCAAGGTACAAAGATTCTGCAAGGCTGACTGAGTTCAGGAAGCTGCCCCTTGGCTACTCCAAGGCCTTGTTAGTGATTACAAATTTAGCACAGTTAAGCACTTGTTTTTTTTATTGTTGTTGTTGTTTGTTTGTTTGTTTTTTTGAGATGGAGTCTCGCTCTGTCGCCCAGGCTGGAGTGCAGTGGTGTGATCTTGACTCACTGCAACCTCTGCCTCCTGAGTTCAAGCAATTCTCTGCCTCAGCCTCTTGAGTAGCTGAGATTACAGGTGTGCGCCACCACACCGGGCTAATTTTTTTGTATTTTTAGTAGAGACGGGGATTCCACCATCTTGGCCAGGTTGGTCTTGAACTCCTGACCTCGTGAGCCCACCCGCCTTGGCCTCCCAAAGTGCTGGGATTACAGGCACGAGCCACCGTGCCTGGCCTTAAACATTATTTTAACGTGTATTTTTATTATGGAATTATAGACTACAAAAGAATATGGAGAACAATATAACAAACATTCATGCAGTCATGACTGAGAATTAGCAGTGTTAACAAATGTTAACATCCTGCCGTATTTACTTCAAATCTTTTCTTTTGAAAAAATAAATTAGACATAAAAAGTTACAGCACTCCATTTAAGCACTTGATTTTGCCCTATCTTGTTTGCTAATATTTCCATGTGTGTTAGTGTAATTATCTCAATTTTATGGTGAGCAGTTTTGGAAACAAGAGTTTGCTCTTTGCCGTTACTTGGCCCAGCAACTACCAGTTCCTAATGCATAGTAGATGCTCAATAAATGTTGTATAAATGAATGAGTGAATAAATGTTTTATTTTTAAAATTTTTTTAAAAGTTTATTTTATTTAATTATTATTTTTGAGACAGAGTCTCACTCAGTCACCCAGGCTGGAGTGCAATGGCGCAATCTCAGCTCACTGCAGCCTTTGCCTCCCAGGTTCAAGCAATTCTTCTGCCTCAGCCTCCCAAGTAGCTGGGACTACAGGTGTGCACCACCATGCCTGGATAATTTTTTTTTTTTTTTTAAGTAGAGATGGGGTTTCACTATGTTGGTCAGGCTAGTCTCAAACTCCTGACCTTAAGTGATCCTCCCACCGTGGCCTCCCAAAGTGCTGGGATTACAGGCGTAAGCCACTGTGGCCCAGCCATGAAATGTTTTTTCCTTTTGTCATCTTCCTTTATACCTCCACGCACCTTCCTCATTGGGTTTCTTTGACTAATAATAGATCCTATCCTTAGCTCAGGAATGGAATTTAAATTACATAATACATTGGTTTTGAAAATTATGCAATTAGGTTTTTTTGAGATAAATGAGTAAACATTGCTAAACCAAAAGAAAGAATAAACTTTAATTCCACCTACAAAAGTAACAAGCTTTCTGGTATAAAAGCTTACAGAAATGGAACTACTACAGGGTAATCTCCTTTTGTAGCTTGTTCCCCTGCCGCCCCATTTAATAATGAGTGTCTAAGTCATCATATTTTCTGCTTAGTAGTCCCTCGCTTCTATAGTCCTGGGAGGGGACTGCCATGTGAAGGGACATGTGGTTTCACCACAGGTAGGAGGATGACAGTGTGGCTGGCTAGCTGACCCTTCATGCATTCCGTGGGAAGAAGTCTAGCTGGTTAGACTATTTTTGAAGGACCCATGAGTTTTCATAGCAGACTCCTGGGCTGGACATTGATTTGATTTGTTTGTGAACTAGCTAGTTTGCAAAATCTCAGGTGGAAATATTACTGTTTTCTTGACCTCTAGGCTGTTTGGTAAAGGCTTTTAGGAGTAGAAGCATTTAGAGTTAGCCCTTGGTTTACATCTTAGCTTGGCTACTTGTTACTTGGGCAAGCTACTAAACCTCTCTAAGCTGCATATTTCATCAGCTGTAAATGGAGATAATGAGATTTTTCTTTCTTCCCTTCCTTTCTTTCTCTCTTCTTTTCCTTCCTCCCTTCCTTCCTTCCTTCCTCTCTCTCTCTCTCTCTCTCTCCTCTCTCTCTTCTCCTCTTTCTTCTTCTTTCTTTCTTTTTTCTTTCTTTCTTTTCTTTCTTTCTTCTCTTTTTTCTTTCAATCTTGCTCTGTCACCCAGGCCTGGAGTGCAGTGGCACGCATCTCTCCTCACTGCAACCTCTGCCTCCCAGGTTCAACGTGATTCTCATGCCTCAGCCCTCCCAGAGTAGCTGTGATTCACAGGCAACACTCCACCATGCCCAGCTAATTTTTGTATATTAGTAGACACGGGTTTCACCATGTTGGCTAGGCTGGTCTCAAACTCCTGACCTCAAGTGATCCACCGCCTCGGTTTCCCCCAAAGTTCTGGGATTA